>NC_061475.1:1500000-1791321 GCF_022581195.2 Helicoverpa zea
GGTCTAGGTTTATAGGCCAGTACACACAGTTATTGCTATCATTAAACCAGCTATGTTATAGGAATTTGTACAACCGGTCTGAAATTCTTGTTGGGTTAAGCTAAAATTGTGTGTTTGATTAAGGTTTCTATGGAACGTTATATGAAAATGATCTATTTACTAGGATTATAAGTAAGAAAATCAAACAGCCGTTTTGTTACCCTAAAACGGCTGAACCGATTAGAATGTTTTAGAATAGGTTCACAGAGATTGAGTATATTCATGTTCTTTCTATGACAGTCAAAAATCTATACTTATATAAATATATTATTATAGATATGTTGCTAAGTTTTTTATTGTAACTGTGTAACCTCAGAACACAATTTTTTGTCCAAATTCATCTTAACTCTTAACAATATTTACTAATATGAAGTTCAATAAAAAACTCAGCAAACATTAATTCCAAACTTCGTATGTTAAGAGCAAAATCATCATCAATTCGACATAAGTACGAAAAAAGTGTTGAAAGCTATTGAAATAGTTACGTACTTAGCCATCATGATTTGCAAGAAAAGACAGATGACTATATACTTACCGCCATCCCAATATGATATCTATCGGAAGTTATATTACTGGAGAAAGGAATATGACGTTACTTGTACGGATCTTATGTCAAAGTTCTGTATCTGATGATGATGTTCTCCTAGCCGATTATCGGCCACGGCGGCTGTTCTCATGAAAGGAGATCAGCCAACTGCGCAGGACATATTATAGTGCACAAGCATTTGCGCAGACACAGGTGCACTCACTATTCCTTCACTCTCGTAGTCCGACGGGACGGCAATCCGACACGGAGGGAGATCAGGCGCAGGACCGACATTTACGTGCTGTCCGATCCACCAACTTCCAGGCTCCGGGCTGCTTTGTGAAAGTCTTCTAAAATCCACAAAGCGATTTCGGCCCGACTCGGGAATCGAACCCGAGACATCATGCTCAGCAGGCGCACTTGTGACAGTTAGACCAACAAGGCAGTAATTCTATCTCTAGTAACCGAAAAAACGATAGATCTCATATTGGGAACGGCCATAAGTCTGTATTGTCTGTCAAAATTAGAAATCTTTGGAGAGATCGCGACGATGGCATATTCGTCTCATTTTCATTTAGCAGGTCAAGATTCGACACGGTGGTTTAAAATGTCAATTAGCGTTGAAAAAATCAGGATTTTGTTTGAAGTAAACACTTTTATTTTTGCAAAATGGTGATGTTTTTTTTATTGATTCGTGCGCAGTTAAGTGAATTCTTTGTCACATGCAGTTGGTTCTAACTAAAAAACAAAATTATTAAAATCACAAGGAAAGATCACGACCACTCGTGAAGTGTTTAATTGTTCAAAAATTTAAAATTTTGAAGCAATCTACCATCCAAATAAATGTTTACACAAAAAATTATTACTATGTCCGAAAATAACAGTCATAACTCACAGAATAACTTAATTACGGCGTAGACTCAATCAAAAATACCAATTTATAAACAAAAATCCCACAGACCACACATCATCACGAGGGAAAACGTACAAACTTTTATTTACAGCTCATTTCTATTATACACCACTCTATTCCCTAGACTTAAGATCTCTATTTGCTTATCTTTCAGTTTTAGAGCGGCAAGAAGAAAGTTTGACTTTATGGTGTCTGTCAAAATTAAAGTTCCATTTAAAGGAGTGACTGCATTATTTCTTTATAATGTTGATGCATCCGAAAGTCGAAAAAATGGCTTTATTACGGTTTGGGCTGACAACGTGAAATCAACCTTTTTTCTACGTTTTAAAGTTTAGTTTTGATAGCAAAGCTAATTAGCTTTTGGGATATAAAAAGTTTCATCTTCTTTGGTGGTCTTTCCTTAGAATTCAGTTGTCATTAAATTATAGAAAAAATCAAGATAATAGTTCTGTTGGATGTTTATGTCGCGAGCCACAAAAATATTATGTTACATTATTTTATCTCTATTTCTGATGTTTTGATGTTTTTTTGTCCGCTTTTGTAGAGATTGGACCACTGTGATGAGATTTTTATGGAGAAAGCATTTTTTATGATCTGATATAGTTGTTCTATGTTAAATCCTTGATATTCAAGGCTTTTGAAATATAGTGTGTATCGGATTTCATCGGTAGATAATTCGAAGTGAATGAAATTTTGGATCGAGTTACACACATACTTACTTATTTTTTTAAACTGATTACGAAAATAAAATTCTACAAATACTTTACATAATAAGTAATACTGTTCTTTTACTCATTACGAATTGTTAAGTAAACACGACAAAAAAAGATACCTTAAGCTTTCATCAAATAAGTCACAGCTTCAAAAAGGTTAAACCAAAGTTTTCTCTAGAGTGCACCAACATACCAAAAGTGTATTTTTAATCCATTAAACCCTGTATATATTTTAAATTCTCTTTAACATCAGTACACAGGTACTATTAACCTATTTTACGACTTTCCAACCAAAATGGCTTCAATATAAACATTATAAAACAAAGGAACGTTAACACGGTTTTTTCTTAAAGTAAACATATGGTAAAGGTAACAAAAATCGTGGTGTTTATGCCCGTTAATGTATATTTAATCAACTATGAATAAGGAGGTTCACAGTTTGACCTGCATGTATGTCTATAAGTACCCTAAGATACCTATGTTTGTGCGCGATTATCTCACGTTCTGCACAACCGATAAAAAATATTTTGTAGTCATACGAATAAAAATTTTGATTATGACCTTCTTCTATAGATAACTTTTCTATTTTAGTTTACTTAAGTATGTTTTTCTATGTGACCGTGTAAGTTTCTGATAACATTATAGAACTTTAGCAGCTGATTTTATTTCTCTAAAATGATTTCATATTTTTTCTTATTCTTTGATTAATCATGTAAAGTTCCTTACAGCGTATTGAGCGTAAGGTTATCCTCTAAAAAGTTAATAAGTCAATAAGTTTAAGTTAATCTTAACAAAAGAAACATTCGGAAGTGTAAAATCAAAGCCACAACAAGTCATAAACTCTAGTTATCTTATCTGCAGTTAAGTTTAACTGTTTGCTAGATAAGATAAGCTATTGTTAGCAGTTGCATGTTTTTGTTCTACTCATCAGTGTAAGCAATGATTGCACAAATGCAACATGTGCTTTTGTTCGAAGTAGGTACATTATAGTTCCTTTACAACGTGGTGAACAGCCAGTTGGACAAATTATAACCGCATGCCATATTCTGTTCATCCCTTGAAAAAGGTAAGTGTTGTAAATTAAAGTAGGTCGAAACAAAATTCGTCAGCTGTATTTCTAATCTAGAATATAAAAGATCATAATAAATATTCTTTATAATATAAAAGAGACACTGACATATAACTTACTGAAAAAAATTACAACTTTTCGAGCTGTTTTAATGTCGTACGGTTGATCTACTTTGTAGTTAAGTTGAAAAACAAAACTCCAAATCTATTTGAACTTCTTGAATCCGATTTAAAAATGAAACAGTTCCAATTCTAAACTCAAAATCTTACTCAGCACGCATTGACTGGTCTGTCAGTCCCAAATATGTTCCCATGCATGTAACGTCATAATTATCGGGCAGGTACTAGCGCATTATGCTAATCACATGAGCTGGTTAGCTCTAACGAGCCAATTAAATAGTGCCGTTGTAAAGGGTTAAGAGCAAAAGTGCCAGTTTGGTAGTTTCGGGGGAATGTTGATGTAAAAAGTCTCATATTGCCAGTTTTTTTAGTAGGTAGATAAGGACTACAAACACTGTTGTTTGTAGTTGTGCAAATAAACAAGGTAATGTTAAAATGTCATGACCTAAAAATCGTCAATTTTGCCGTTCAAGACTGATGAAACGATGGTTGCTGTAATGTGAAATATGCCCTTTTTGAAGTAAAACCATTTGAATTTGACTTTGGTTTAATGTAAAGTCAAAAAACCAACCATTTTTTTACATTTGCACAAAGATCAACTGATGTAAACAATAAAGTTGTCAAGACCTCTTTGCTTTAAGTGGAACTTCTGTGACTTAAATATTATGTGTAACAACAAACACGATTGCGTACCGATAACGGTTTAGTTAATAACAACACTACAACAGTTGATTAGTTCTGTATTTATTTGATCACTTTCTTCCAAGAATCCTTCTCACACTCTTCATAATATTATATGTAACACAAATAACATAATATTGATAACATTTAAAGTCTATTTGAGTTAGGACCTAAAGCGTTAAGACCGCCATTTTACATTAAAGCAAAGAAAAGCATTAAATAAATAAATAATTTTGGATACCTACAGAATACGGTTCAAATGAAGCCGTTTTCCGCGGTCTCAACGTTCGTAAAAAAAATTTTCAAATCAGTTCTATAGTTTCAGAGCTTTTAGGGTACAAAGAAACAAAAGTTTCCTCGTTGTTATATTAATATTCTAGCCTAGTATTATCTCCGAATTATAGTTCAACATTGAAAATGATGTCTTGATCGAATTTTGAAACCATAAAAATGTGGATGAAGTAATCAAGATGATAAAGGATGCCCCTAGTATAGAATGTAGTATAGAACTTTCTAATATTTTAGTGGGCATCTCACGGTTCAGTTATTGGTTTTATAGGTCAATTTATCAAGGTTAAGTTTCGTTTGATTCGAGGATGAGTGACCGAGTTTTATTACAGACTAGCTTCTGCCAGCGGTTTCACCCACATCCCGTGGGAACTACTTCCCGTACCGGGATAAAAAGTAGCCTATAGCCTTCCTCGCTAAATGGGCTATCTAACACTGAAAGAAATTTTCAAATCGGAACAGTAGTTCCTGAGATTAGCGCGTTCTAACAAACAAACAAACAAATTAGTCACAGATAATGAGGATCACTTTTATGCATATTTTCTATTATTCTAGCCCACTTTTGTGTTACTATTAGTTTAGTAAAGGATTCTTATGCCCATTTTTTGCTGACAACATAAACGCCCTATTTCTTACAAGTCCTTACTCTGCAAATTAACCGTAAAAATTCATAGTAAACAGTCAAAAAAGATGTTTAAATTGTCGGTGAACTTGGGCCCACTACGGCGGCTGTTCTCATATAAGAAAATCAGCTAGCTGCGCAGGACATACACAAGTATAGTATAGTGCATAAGCACAAGCATTTGAACCTTAAAGGACCTAATCATCCACTGACCTTTCAAGCTCTGCTTACCCCCTCACCAAAGCAAGCGTGAAGCGTGTAAAATGTCATAACTTGCGCAAACGCATAGAAATAGCCGCCGAGCCGTCTGATAGACGAACATGCATACATACAGTACACATGTCTAATGTGACAGTTATTGTTGTGAACGAATTTGTTTTTGAACTTTTTTTGTATTTAGTGTCGTGTTTTGTTGTTGCGTCATCGTTAATTGGCGTCTTATTCTCATTAGGGATAGCTCTCATTGATAATACAGTTTTCTACTAGCATAATCTTTACCAGGCTGTGAAGAAGGGTTTTACAATACATTACATCTTCCTTGACGGTATATGGATCTTTTTATTTCTTTCTCCCTAGGATCATTTTTAAAAAACTTAACGATTTTCAGATAAATCTTTAAACCTTGGATTACGAATTGAATCTTCTACGTACAATAAATGCTCACTTCTGTATACCTTTCTTATCAAAAGTTGAAAACTATAGTACCAGCTTCGAACAAATATTTATAGTTTTAACAAACAATATAACAGAGCAACCTTTAATACATCTATTTACTGCAACACCACTTGGTTATATAACAGTTACCTAAATTTGAACCAGTCGGTCAACTGGCAGCCGCCCGGTTCTATTTTAACCAGCTTTAGTTACTGATAGACGACTATGATTCATTGCGTTGAGTAACTAGAAATAAGGCAAGGGGGGTGTGTCTTTGCGTTAGAGATTACTTCTGCCAACTATTCGAGCTATGTGAAGGGTAGGTCGGAATTTTAAATTGTAATTTGTTGTTGGAAAAACACCTGGTGGTATTGTTATTTTTTATCGCCATCTTAAGTTAGATTGGTCAAGTTGAACATGATCGAATGCCTATTCGATTTCCCCTATCAAATTCTTTAAGAGAGCTACGAAATAATGCTCTGTTTACATTTGACAGGGAAATAATGCTTATTTGCTGTTCAAGAAAGCTCTTGTTTTAGCTTCAGTTGTTTGTTCGTTTGCCCTAAACGCCTTTATCGTTATGTCCATCATTTGTTTTTGCCACGGTTTTTGCCGATAGGAAATCTTCAAAAAAAATTCAGGCTGTGAGTGCAGCTTGAGGGAGCGTCAGGCTCCTAAAACCCACCATGTTCCTTTTCCCCCTTTCTCTGTTCCATGTCCCTTTACGTACCAGAGGCGCGGTAACTCGCGCGAACAATCCCGCAGCCCGGGCAGGCTTTAGCTCTATAAAATCCTACTAATATTTTGATTCATTATCGTCCCTTTATTAGTTCAATCAGGAAATACATTATAGATACAAATAATGTCTTAATCCGAGGTTATTAAGTACCGTCTACGTGATCAATGGTATTAACATGACATCATGCATGGTAGTCGAAGTCTGACAAACGTACAAACACTTCCTAGAATCTTAGTAGTTACGAACCTATCTTTTCCTCATAATGTTTAGTTAAGATAAAGTACCTATTAATGAGTACTTAGGAAAAACAATGCAGTTTGTCTTTTGTTTTATGCTTTCTTTCAAAATTGTTTGTGAATAGTTTGACAGGCATTTTAAGCGCGTTAGATAAGAGGGTCATGTTTTAGCAGTACTAGGGATTTATAAATACTGAAGAGGTCGAACATACTTGTTCAAACCAATATTAACGTAAGGGGATCGTGATTCCCGGTAACTTGGTTATGGAGATCAGATGGTCAGTCGCTCCATCTTAAACTCTTATAGCTACTGGATTAGGCAACGACGGTTGCAACTGTCTCAATTATAAAATCTAGTGCAGTTAGGGCGAATTATTTTCATTTTTCAATTCCAATCCAGTCCAATTCTGACAAGATTTTTTGTAGGACGTGTTCGTTGCACTATTGCTATCAGTACGTGCTATTTTTCTCCAACATAAAATCTGTCTCCGACGATCGGACGTGCACTTAATAGTTAATGCATCTATTTCCTCACTGAATTGGTTCTCCTCCTCCATGTATCCATGTGTCTGAGAATACGTACGATATGGATGTACCTAGTAGTCTACTAGTAGTAGAGTGACAAGCTGTAATGTAAACCGCGGACAGGGACAGTGCTGGGTCAGCATTACTGATACGGTGGAATACGGTGACCATGCGTTTAGAGTTGCAAACAGATAATGAAGTCATGGTTTAGATTGTTTTTAGTGCAAATGTTTGATTGTATTTTTAAGCTTATATTTTATAAGGCTACTGTTGTCCCTTGGATCGTTAATCTGAATGTATTATAAGATCATCTGTTTTCATAATTTATTCTAGGAAATCTGTCAATGAATTCACATAACTACTTACCACTTTCTTTTACAACATGGCAATATCTATTTACTTATTATGTTCAGTCAAAATATATCAGTACCTAATGTTTCTATAATTACTACTCAGGTTCCAGCAGTTTTTCTTTCTATGCATTGTACATAAGTATTTTAGATATAGGCCTATCTCCTAAAACCGCTTTGGCACAGTCACCCCACAGTAGGCAATATATAACATGCTGCGAGTGTAGAATGGATGCGTTGTACTGCAACTGTGTGCATCAGTTATGCAGGCTTCGAACTATTGCAGTGCTGCGTTTAACTGCTTTAGATTGAGTACCTAGTCTACGAAGTAGCTGTTTTTATATACCTATTTGTATGACAGAATTTTGAGAAGATGTAATATTAGTGCAATTAATTGCGCAATCTTAATAATTCTGTTAACTCACTGACATTATAGAGTTAATGTAGAAGATTGCACAATATGTTTTTGTAATATTACTCAATAAAATTGATCATCTAGGTGCCGCTTTATACAGATCATGTACCATCCTCAAAAAGCCTCAAAAAGTAAAAGTAAAGTAAGATTATAGTGGTAGGTATGACAAAATAGTATCGCGTAAGGATCTTGGTAAAAAGACAGTTTTAACGAAATAACAATAGATATTGGTACCTAAAAAAACCCTAACACTTTAAGAATGTGATCCAAGTATTTTCACTATTGTTAACAAAACACAGACAATAGCATTATTTATTCATTTGTCTATTCACTTCTACGAATCTACCTGAGCTTTTGCTAATTAGTTTTCAATATCCCAAAACTCGTTCCTTTCGGTATTTCACAAACTGGTATTTAAGTTTTTTGTTACAGATTTAGATAAAAGAATTGCTATTTTTGTCATAGCCTTGACTCTTCAGTTGTTATATAAAAGGAGAATGGATCTTTTTATATAGATAACAACTGGTTTAAAAGTGAGCTATTGCTATGCATAATATGCTAATTTCGGTGAGTCATGCTAATGTTACGTAACTGATTTTATTTGTCTGTCGTTATTGCATAACATGATATAAGTTTTCTCCTTGAAAACTAGTCTAGATCTTAGTACAGGTCATCTATATTTTAATAGAAATGCTATGTAGGAAGTGCCATCTACCGATTATACCTCTAGACGTCTAGGCTGAAATATAAAAAATAATATAGTAAATACTATTTCTAGATATTTCAAACTGTACAGGATAGGAAGACATGCGATTTCAAAAATTGGGTCAAGCATCCATTATAACGGTTGTCTCGCTTTAATCCTTGTAGCTTTAACATCTTTGGTGACTATGATTGTTCAAATATTCTCCAGGATTAGTTCAAGAACTCACCAGAAGCAGCTCTGGGTATTAATTTATATCCTGTCGAAGGCTGGCTCGTCCGATATTTTACATATAATATAATACGGCTGACAAAAGCGCAGAAACCAAGCAAAGTATGATTATGATTTATTCAACCCACTAGCTTATACCCAAAGCTTAAACCTAATCAGTACATTTCAAAGTTACTTACAATTCTTACCAATAGGCGTTGACCTTCAATGTAATAATATAATGTTTTTAATAAAAAATATGACATAAACTACTTCTGTCATAATATGGTGTTTTCGTTTGGAAACGTGACCTCCTTGACTATATGAGTTGACCTCAAGTTTGGAAACTAGTGATGTGGTATGCGGAATATCCGAATAAACGAAAATGATTTATAATCATAATTGATTTATGTACCTAATAATAATAATTATGGTATATAGGTATCGTTATTTATGTGATTTATTTTATTACTGGATATATATAGCCTCTGATTTTATAGCTTTTGGTTAAGTAAATACAAAATATTTGGACCCTTATGATAGTGGAAGATATGTAAATGTACCTAGCGTTATATATTTATGGAATACGTCAGTAAAAAAATGAAAATGTATCTAGTGTAACTATATCTCTAGAAAGTGTTAAATATCCGCAAAAGTGTGGTCACACTATATTTCAACTTCCCTGAATATAAGATGCATATTAAGATGTGACTTAATACATAAAATTGTGTATTAATAGCATCGGCACCTACGACTTTTGAACTAATCTTTATTACATAATATGCAGTTTATAACTTCTAATAATGTTCACTACATTATTAAAATTCAAATATCATCATCCAAGTTAATAAAATTATAAAAGAGAAAGTGTTTTAACAATTTTGTAGCCAAAAGAACATAATAGATAGCCCTTTGGCATAATAAATCTTTATTAAAATTACTGACAGCTCTATAAAGGTCATAATTTTATAGAACGAATGAGTGAATGATAGTGCGTCATTTATTCTTGTATGAATGAAAGTGTTATAATACAATATGAATGGATGGACTTTCTGATTTTCCAAAAGTATCTACGATGCGGTATTTTTTTTATTATCAATTAGGTAAATGAAGGTTTAGTTTGTTGTAATAATCTCGGCTTAGTGCCTTCTTATCCCTAGTTTTAACTTGCCCGATTCATACACGTATAACATGAATTCATATCTAGGAGATCAAAATACAGACATAAAAAGTGGGCGATATAAAACTAGGAGTTAGATGGAACTAAGCTAAATAATGGATAAAAATTGAATGAATTTTAATAACGTATTGTACTAGGATCAAGAATAGTGACATTTAGGGTGAGTTGCACCATTCAACTATTACGATAACTAAACCATAACCAGCCGTATAGTTGCCGCCCAATGGACAAATCGGCGATTTGACAACTCCAAATGATTTGGTTATCATTATAGTTAAATGGTGCAACTCACCTTTAAAATTCCTTCCCTAAGTAGACCACAATAAAAATATATTCTGGTACCTACTCCAGAAATGAACCAATCGGAATTTCAATTGCATTTCCTGGCGTGGGAGGAACCAGAAACAACGCAATTTATGTTTTATAAATAAACCTACCATAAACTAATACTTCAAAACAGTATTTATAGAGAGTAAACTTTATGGTTACCTGAACCTGTTTCAAAGGAATAGACAATCGATAGATTTTATGTTACAAAGTCTCCCGTTGTGGCTGCCTATTGGTTATGGATTGTCTATGGTATTACTGGATTTATTTTGCTCTACTTTTTCACTAATGAATTGATTTCTGTACTAGTTTATCTTTGATCGCAATATATAAGTGATAGAGAGGAGATAAAGCGTTTCATGATATTAATTTGGAGCTTGCCAAAAATAGGACACATATTTAGTTTATAAGTGTTTGATTAGAAACGCATTGAGTATTGTATGCCAATTACCTTCATTGTTAACAAACAAAAATATCTTCGTTAAGAATACAAAAAAATTAAGCCACATATAATACAATGCTTCTTACGCTGAAAACTTCATCAAAATCTGTCAGCTTAACGTGACAACCATCCATACCTTCACGCTAGTCAAAGCTCTTTTTTTTGAAGTCGGATAAAAAGTCTCACTAAAAGTATCCGCATGTATATCCGAAAGAAATATCCGCCGATGACGTCCCTTCACATGACCTGTATTGCCAGGCATAAAAACTATCGTGTTAGTGCAGTATCTAACAAGTTCGTGTAGTAACTAGTATTCCCACGCGCACTGAGCTTTCTATACCAAGGAGTTGGTAGTAGTGGAAGGGGCTAGGAACATGGTATTGCGGGGTTGAGCGTGGTTTTTTGAGGAGATGAAGTGAAATAAAAAGCTGTTATTTCAGTATAAAGGGGAAGATCTGAAGAAGAACATTGGTTAAGGGAGAAACATACAGTTACCGGGTTACTTATAAAATTAAAAGCCATTGAAGTTAAACTTGCTAAAACCAGTCAACAATTTGGGGCGTCATAGTTAAATTTATTTTAACAAAAGCAACTGCAGAAAAAATGGTTAAACAGCAAAAAAACCTATTCTACAAAAATCTGTATCCTTATCGATTTGTAAAACAAGATCAAACTGTTTGTTTTGAAATCAAAACTCATCTATGTATGAAAAGAACTCATTGTATAACAATTAAAACCTTACAGAAGCTCATCTAGCACCACAAGTTCTACAACAATTTACGGCACGCGTCGATACCGGTACAAATAAATAATACTTTAACCGACTGCGGTGAGCTTGTGGTAGCTGCACTGCTAGTTTCCTTACCTATATCAAACTTGTGTACGTGCATAATTGTGGTTGTGGAAAATTTTCATGCACTTTGAAAGGGAGATTTTAATAAAGTTTTCCATCATTAACCGAAGTAGACTGATGATCTTTAGTTCGTCATCTAACTAGCCTTTTCCCAACTTTGTTGGGGTCGGCTTCCAGTCTTACCGGTTGCAGCTGAGTACCAGTGTTTTACATGGAGCGACTGCCGGTCGCATATGCTGAACCCAGTTACTTGGGCAAGCTGATACCCCTTGGTGAGATTGGTTGTTAGACTTTCTGGCTTCTGACCACCCGTAAGGACTGCCAAAGCTAAATATTTTGTTTCCTTATTTTGTGGACGTCCTCATTTTTTTAACATTCTATTTTTTATTTATTAAAGATTTTACTATGAAGATCTTCATTTTTTATGTATAAAATAATAATGTAATAATGTTTTTTTGTTGTTACAGGTATGTATCCTGTTATATTATAATAGCTACATAGTAACGTGCGTGAGTTTTTACCTCTATAATGATTGACATGGCATGTCTATCTAATAAGTTCTCTGTGGAGACCGTTACATTTTTAATGGGTTAATTTTGTATGAATGCCGCATCTTATAAGGCTCTAATGCAATAAGCAATAAGAATGAGACAAGGTTCTGTATGACTGCTTTAATTTATCTGCAGCATGGCAGCTAACTTATTTATTTCAATCAAGAGAGGGCATTGGATAGAACTGTATAATACTTAAATCTCTGCCAAATCTTAAATTGTCATTGGTCAATTAAAAAAAAAACGTTTTATATTAGACAACCTACATCCTTCTTCAGCCCGAACACGATAGCCAAATCTAAACATTACTAACTCTACAAATTGCAGTTCAAATCACCAAAGCGTATAATTTTCACGAAAAAATTCGCAGTTGTTAAAATAATCTGCCATCATTAGCGGTAAATATCAAATTGTCGGCATGTTTGTAAACAATTATAGAAAGTGAGGAATTATTGCTATTCACTGTTATACAGTTATTTGTGAGAATAGTACTGTAAATGATCATTATGCGTTTATAGTGAAGTTAGTTGCAAAATTGCTGGGATGAGGACAAGAGTGAATTTGCTTGAATTTTTTTGATTGACGTGCTACCTACTCAATTTTTGCAACCACGTGGTTGATATCTGATTTTCATAAAAAAAAAAAATTGTGTAGGTACCTATTACTAAAATTAGCGATTATATTCTATTTAACGTATTGGATAGGTAGTGCCTTAACAATTAAAACATGCCATTCTTTGTTTATTGTTATAATTTCCGTTAATTCCATTTTAGTTAGTGGGCGTAGGTATGTGATTTGTAGCTATGATAACAATTATGCAAAGATTGAAAACTCAAGTCATTTATCTGTTTAAGTCTGAATATTATGAATTACGAAATAAGAGTGTTGTATTTGTAATTTCCTACTTAATCAGTAAAAGCCAGAAATTACACACACCTTATTACTTTATTTACTCTTATAACCATTCATTGAAGATAGTTAATTATTTTGCAACAAAAACTAAACAGCATTATCCATAAACACTTACAATTAATGTCTAACTAGTCAGTAGGAATGGCAAAAACTATTCAATTGCTTCCTCCTAAGAAAATAACTATTAAAAGTTTATTATCCGTTCGTCCGTCATATTATATAAGAAAAGGTCATTCACCTCTGTTTATCATCGACTGAGATATTGATATGGAAACTAGTAGAAAGTAACTTTCTTGAGCTTAAAGCATTTATTTTATTGTCGCTTCATAGAAATAAACTGTTCATTGTTATAGACTTTAATTGTTCTATAAAATATTTTATGTGCAATTTGTATTCAATAATATTTTGTAAGTACAAAATAATGACGTCATCATTGTTTAGATACAGAATTGCTATAATATTTCAACAACTTTTTGCGATTTTGGTAATATTTTTAGAAGTTTGACTGGTCCTTTTTGCAATAAAATGAGGATCTCAACCAACGTTACTGTATTTGTGACAAAAGAGCGTAGCAGAAACAATTGGACGCTATGAACCGCAGACACAATTTTGATAAGTACAAAAATGTATTTTCCAATCAAGGTAAGTACATCATCAAAATAGCTACTTTCTTCCAAACTTGCTACTGACAAAAAGTGTAATAATAACCCGCCCCGTTAAAATAATTGCTTTCAATTAAGGTTAAAATGTCAGTTAAGTTCACGTTAACGAGAGCTACTTACTGTCAATCAACTGTTACTGTTACACAATTATTTCCAGCAAGATATCGAAAGTTCAATCCTAAGAAAATCTTAAATTAATGTCCTCATTTGTGGATTAAATAAAATAGATAGCAAATTTTTAACCGACTTCCCAAAAAGGAGGAG
Source organism: Helicoverpa zea (assembly GCF_022581195.2). Taxonomy (NCBI): domain Eukaryota; kingdom Metazoa; phylum Arthropoda; class Insecta; order Lepidoptera; family Noctuidae; genus Helicoverpa; species Helicoverpa zea. The sequence goes on from NC_061475.1 coordinate 1,513,994, forward strand.
GTCCTATTGTCAGTATTTTTACAAGATAAAATCATTGGTATGCGTATGAATACAATTTTTTTTTGTTCAGTTTACAGTTAAAATTTTCAACGGGAGACTCAGAATTTTCACTTGCACCAAAAAACGGTCAGACCATAGGTAAGTTACCTTACATAGGTAACAGGTAACAAAATACATAAACATATTTCTACCACCTTCTACACAATAATTTCTCCTTTTAACTTAATCGTAGTACAAGCCAATAAAACCACACAACTTTGACATCCTAAACCGGCTAGCCACATAGTATAACCTAAGCAATACAATCAAATAAATATGTTATGATACTTTATCCATTTCCTTAACAATCCCGAAATACATATCGTTCATACAAAAGTTGAATGTATTTTCAAGTGGTTTAAAATCAAAGGTGTCTATGTACTTCAGCATCAAAATTCAACCTTATTTTCTACACAATAAGGTTGGTTTTCCTTCTCTGTTTGCTGGGTATAATGTAGTCTTTGGTCGAAGAAAGCCGGGCCTGTTACTGATACTCGAGACGGGGTATGTCTCCATTGTTACACGGCTTTTCTACGAGAAACACAATGGATTGTTGTGAAGAAACTTCACTTTCTTTCATTGAACTGTGTATGCAAATATGTTTTAAATAAATACACACACAAATGTCTTTTGTTGTTTCAAATGTTTATTTGATTTTCGTTTGTTTGTTGATTGACATGTTTTAGCGTTTGAGAGCTCGATAATTGGTTGGTCACGGTTCTTAATCGTCACGACAAAAGTACGCTGTTTTCACGATTCGGATCAGTTGTAAAAATTGGTATTTCCCAATAGGTTGTAGAGATCAAATTCCAGTCGTTCAATGAACGTTGAAATAAAGATTACCTACTTGCTAAATGATGATGGAAGACCAATCTTATTGGTATTTGATAGCACATTTCCAGTAAAAAACCGAATACATTATAATTAGACGTTTATTAAGGATTTTTGAGGCGGTTTTTTCTAAAGATTTTGATTATCGTCAATCTTTATTGCGCAAACAACACTTGTAGATATAAAAGGTTTTACAATAACACAGGAAGGTGATAATTTTTAAGCCATTTAAAAATTGCCTTGTTTGGCATTTTCAAGGTAGGTAATTTTTTCTAAAATATATACTTAATATAGATAAGATGTTTCTTTTCTATTACTTACTTTTAAAAAATGTGTTCCTTCAATCAATACGAAAAAAAAAAACAATCAAAATAGTCTAACCCCCATACAACAATGGACACACACTTCAAGTGGCTCTTGCGCAGAGTTCGGTAACTCTGCTGTAATCGAGTAACGGTGCACGCATATGACCCACGCTTGTGAACTAAACATATTTTATTCAGCCTACTATGTTAGTTATTAGTCTTGTTTGTATTATTGTTACGTTTGAAGAGCAGAGTAAATATAGAGAAGATTTTTTGGGTTACAGTAGGAATTTACAGAGATCGGTAATGATAATTAATAGGTAATTATTAAATGTTCAGTAGTTTTTATTTACTTTATTATTTTGTATGTATGTATAGTAATATAAGTTAAATATTATAGTATTGTTTTTACTGATATATTCTTATGTATTAGTTTATTAGTATTTTTATATTTTCGCATTGTATTTTGTGTGGGCCTTAGTTGCCTGAAACAAACTTTTATGTCTATCAGAGTACCTAAGCTTTTGCTACAAAGTTGCCAAAAAATAATCGTTAGTTAAAATCGAAATAAATGAACAAGTATACAGCTCATTAACGTCCATTTAACCCTTCATTAATTTCAAAATAAAATGAGCATATAACAGCATTAATCTTAGTAAAATTATTCACCGTTAATCTAGTTATAACCTATCAATTTCTTCGAAGCACGTGCATCCTAGATATAATAATTGAACCCTTCGTCGCCTCCGTACTATCACAGCGGAACCGATCAATCAAGCAATTGATCAATGAGAGATAGTAACGGTTTAGGTATATACTTACTTATTTTAATCTTATCTAAGCGATGTTTGTTATTTGTGTTTTTCTTTTATTGAGAAAAAATCTAAAAAATCAAAGTTCACGGTGTTCTGATGTACCTACAATTAAATTAATTCGCAGAGTATTTAAAATAATACATAATTTCTTGATAAATGGGCCATCTAACCCTGTTTTTGTCGGATCAGGATTTCCTGAGATTTGCGCTTCTAAGAATACAAATTAGTATAGATTAGTAACGATTAGCAGGCGTACTTATCAATTGACAAATCCGATTTCACACTTACTCATAGCAAGTTAACTAGCTTAAATACATATTTCTGTAAACCGAAAATGCATATTGGAATCTTGCGTTTAAGTCTAAATCAAAACGTTTATTCTTAGCTTGCAAAACAGCACTTTTCGAACGTCAGAAATTTACAAAAGACAGCCTCCAAAACGCCCACCCTTTACCACTTCCTATGTGTTTTTGCTGGGAAGAAGAAGTGGCGCAACAAATTCCCCAACAACACATGTCTGTCTGTAGGTTAGAAATACCTTTCAACAATGTATAATGTGTATGTATGGCGTCCACGGCCGATTTCGGCCACGGCGACTGTTCTCACTTAAGGAGATCAGCCAGCTGCGCAGGACATATTATAGTGCACGAGCATTTGCGCAGACACAGGTGCACTCCCTATTCCTTCACTCTCATAACCCGATGGGACGGCAATCCGACACGACCAGAAAGAGATCAGGCGCAGGACCGACATTTACGTGCTCTCCGATGCACGGGTGAATCAATCACCAACTTCCAGGCTTACGGGCTGCTTTGTGAAAGTTTTTTTTTTAAGAAAACCCACAAAGCGATTTCGGCCCGACCCGGGAATCGAACCCGAGACCTCGTGCACAGCAGCCGCGCTTGCGACCACTAGACCAACGAGGCAGCAAATAATGTGTATATTGCGATATACAATGCAATCACATGGTAGAAAGATGAGGGAAAAATAATTCAGAAGTATCTAATATAGTGACCTTAATGCGAATGTCCGTCATGAACTTATTGGCGTATGGCTTTCTTAGAAACGGATTTAATATCTTTTATTGTACTATTTGAACTTAGTAAAAGGATATTTATTTACTGTTGAACCATACTTTATTATATTATGCTATGTTATGTTGTTGGTAACTAGTAATATTGCAGGCGTTTTCTACGTTTTATCACATTCTGAGTTTAGGAATACTTTCAGATGTATGTACATACTTTGTTTTTGTGTAACAAGCTATAATAGAGTACCAATCAAAAATATGATTTAAACTTTTAAAGCTAAAACTTAATTTGTTTGTATAATATTCATTGCAAGATTCATCAGGACCATTGAAAAATAATATCAGTGGATAATTTTATCCAAGTGCCCGGAGTAATATTTACGGGTCGCGGGAGAAACCACTAGCATTGTCTTCTAAGAAATATTTACTTTTACAATTACAATTAAAAATTACACTAACAATCGCATATTTAAACAAATGATTACTACCTTCATAATTACAGCTAACTAACCGTATCCATAATTAGTGGTTTCCATAGTAATGAATAAAATACCGAAAAGTTTTTCCCGGGTCGTGACTTTAAAATATAGCAACAGTATCTAACGTTTACATAAATGATTATCATACATATAATTATTATATCGATATTAAGCATAGGAAAATCAATGGGAAAACCATTATTTTCGTAGTTAGATCATCATGGTAAATTAATTTATGGGTTTTGTTGTTTTCCTTCTAGGTAAAATTTTGTCTTATTGGTATTGAAATAGACAGCTAAAATTAATTCAAGTGCAAAAATAAATAACTAGAGCTACCTGCGGGTTTACCCACAGCCTGAAAATTTTATTATTTTACCATGTGTATGTATGTAGTACCGTATGTTTCACTTCACTTCAGCAACTAATCTCAGACACAATACTTACTGACGTAATTTTCAAATTTCACTGTTAGTTAGTCATGTATAGAGTAACAGCCTTACTAATAAAAATCTCTAATCACCTTCTAAGCAACATTTTAACTAACCACTACTTAAAGTCTTAAGTAGTGATTAAATGTTAGCTAAGACATGCTTAAGCAACGTTTATAAGTAAGAATTTTCTTAAACAGCCCTTAAGTATCACTTATTATTTCATTCACGTTTATAAGTAAGGCTGTAATAAATCTTTTGTTATTATCATAGGCTACTTCTTACCCCGAAGTAGTTACCACGAAACAGCTGGCAAAAGCTAGTAAGTCATACCGATTATTGAAATCTGCTCAGCATTTATACACAACGGAAAGTTACAAACAAACAATCACAATATAATACAATCATTTATTTCATTATCATAATACTAACTTCTGCCAGCGGTTTCACCCGCAACCCGTGGGAATTACTTCCCATACCGGGATAAAAAGTAGCCTATAGCCTTTCTCGATAAATGGGCTATCTAACACTGAAAGAATTTTTCAAATCAGACTAGTAGTTCCTGAGATTAGCGCGTTCAAGCAAGCAAACAAACAAACTCTTCAGATTTATAATATTAGTATAGATTAGTAAAGAATGAATTGAACCTGCTACATAAAACACAGCTACCAATCTGTCAGAATGCCAAAGACACCATATGCATCCAGTCACGTATTCAGGAACTTTGACCGATTTTACAGTTTTACTACTGCACTAAAATGTTTAGGAAGTAGACGGGAGAGAAAGAAATATTGTTTTCAAGAATGAATGATGGTAGTTGCTTGTAAATGTCGGATAAAACATCATTTGAAGTGATCTTTCGAATCTTTTGATCTCGAAATATGTGAAGTAGTTCGTTCAGCTGTTATGAAGCAATTGTAAACTGTAGTAGCTTTTGGATATAGAATCATTTTATTTTGTGTTGTAAAAGATAGGTAGCTGGGATAAAGATAGGTAGCTGGGATAAAGATAGGTAGCTGGGATAAAGATAGGTAGCAAACTTGGTAGCTTCTTTGAAATATTATTCAGAGTTAGATAACCCATTTTTATCGAGGAAGGTTATACTTGGGCTACTCTTTATACGGGCGCGCCGAGTAGTCCCTTTGGAATATGGGTAAAACCCCTGGCGGAAGATAGTCTATCTTATATTGATGACTTAATATTTAAAAAGATACTCATTACTAAAGATATTATATATAGAGTTGCAAGATTTCGACCGTATGCATAATATTTTACATAAATACATTGCAAGTTAACTGGAAGCGTTAAAGAGTATCTTCATATAATTTTCAATATCATAGCACCTATAGTCACGTGAAACATTTTCCTCAGAAACTGCATCGATCCGTTTTACATAAACCACAGCTTATTCGATCATAACGCTAGAACTAGTTTTGTTGATTCATCTGGCCCATGTTTCAACCCACCCCATGCTCACGTGGGTGTTAGACATGGAGAACAAAATGACTAGCGGAGATGTCATAACGCAAAATGTTCTAAGAAAGTAGCGCGACAACAGGCGGGTGTTCGGGGGACGAGGAACGTTACTAGCTCCACACGCCTTCTACATATAGAACCCTCTTATTATTTTTAAAATAAATCACCACTTATCAAAGCCCATCTTTGACAGATTGGTTTTTATTTGTTCTAGTAACTGATCAAACCTACCGTACGTCGCTTGACCTACAAGAAGGTGCTTGACCTACCTTCCTTATAGCATCTCCGCTCTTTCCTTCCTCCGTGGTGTTAGATCTTAGAAGTGTCATGTGTCAATGTTAACATTTACATATTATCTCGTATTGTAGATAAGGCTTATCAAGATAGAAATTGTGATAAGTTGTTTTTTTTTGTTATAATGTTTGAAAGGTTAGGAAGGAAATGTTAGATAGGTGATAATATTATTGTAAGTTTTTTTTGATATTGTTCAAAAAATATGACGGCTTCCTCTAGACTGGACATTAAAGATCAGTACATACATATACTAGTTTTAAACCATTTTAATGTTAAAATTTTAGACACTATAACTGTTAGGTTAGTGGTCATTATACACCAATCCTTAATAAAAATATTTTTTTTTCAGTTTTAGATATTGAACTAAAATAAAATTATTATTATAAATTACACTAGGTATTAGAAAAATAGTTTTTTTTTCTCTGGTCCTTCAAAAGTTTCCTATTTTCTTCCAGAAACGTAGACTAAAATACATAGATATCTTGTCCCTGTACAGTCGCGCACAGATGCGCCTCAATGTTTGCTCGTAACTATTTGTACGCGGACGTTTTATCTTGAGCTAACATTTGGAACTGGGAGCACGGACACTTGTGCACACAACTGTACCTCTTTTTACTTTTTCTTTCTTGATTTTTGTTTCTGTAAATGTTATAACTTTTGTCTTTACAATTACATTAGAACAATTTTTTGTGGACAATCCTTTGATTGCAGTTTTATAACACTTTTGTCCAGGAACGGGAATAAGTTCCCTCGGGAGTATTCTAAATACATAATTATAATGGCTAGGTATAATTCTAACTTAGATTAAATATGACGAAAACTAATGACAAGACTGCTCAAGGATTTGGGTACAATAGTTTTTCACCGATTTCTCAAAGTACTTATGTATGCTCAATTTCCCTTGCGAGTGAAACCGTAGAGAAGTAATATAAAGGCTTATGCCTTTATATAAATTCACATAAACATGTCCTAATATCCTACCAAATTGTAAAGACATGTTACACTTTGAAACCCGCTAGGAGGCGCCACCTGTATTGTATAACGTGTATAACCGACATATCATCGGAAAAGCAATTAAATGTCAACCTTTCATTAAACATGGCGGATTATTATTGTTCTTGTTTATTTATATGTCATTTGAGTGAGAGCAAATTACTGTTACTTAGCTTTTTTTCATCGTTAATTAAATGAACATGCTTAATTAGTTGAGCCGATTAATAACTTAAGATCATTAAAGAATATAAAGGCAGTTCTCAATTCGGATGTGTATAATAAACATTGAATTGAGAACTGCCTCCTTTTTGGGAAATCGGTTAAAATATTTGTACGTACCTATAGAGTTTCGTGGGTTCCAAGTACCTACTTAGTATTTTCTTATTTGCATCTAATTATATTGGAAGCTAGAACTAACAAAACGCATACTTATGGAATTATTGGAATCATGGAACGTATTAGAAAATTCTGAACACACGACTTATTCTTGGATGAATATTTTGTCTATATTTCTTTAGGAATTTTGTAGTCTAAATAACTGATAACATTTATAAAATCTATAATTCTTAAGAAAGTGTAATAGTGATGTAGTAATCTCACTCTCCTGCCTAGTCGATATTATCTACAGTTTCACAACACAGATATAAGTTCGATACACTCGCGATTAGATTAAACTAGAAACATTGTTTACTTACATAACTTACATGACATGTGTTAGATCATAATTATAGTATTGGGTTTTATTAGATTTTCTGTATGTTCATTGCATAATTTTGAAAGATGCACAAATGTAGCTACAATATGTTACAACAACTACTAATTACAATAGGGCTGAACGCATTAGAGTACATGGATACAAATGTATGTATAGGTACTTACTTGCATAGCAAATTGTCACGTCTTTAGTTTCACCCATCCAACCAAAGACAGTGACAATAGCATCTTAACTTTACAGCCCATTACATGCTTTAACTAAAAGTTTTCTATAAGTCAACTCTTTTCACATCAAACGAATTTACAAATTCCCAGGGAAAAATGTATACACGGGTTCAGTCAAACGGCCACACAAACCAAACCACCACAAACCTATAATTTCAACATCATCAATAAAGTTTGCACATTCCCTAATGTTAAACAAAGTCTACCTCTAATTAGCCAGCCTAATTGCTACACACCAGACAAAAACCGAGATCAAACCAGACAGTTTTCGGAGAAACCATTAATGATTGTTTCTGAAATATGAAGGGAGATACAGAAGGAAAACAAAGGAATTCAGATCATTAATATTAATAATGTAGTATAATAGTGGTGTTGTGTGAAAGAGTTACCGCGGCTTTGAAACACAAAGGGTAACAGAAGGAACATGGTTTAAAATTGGTTAATAAGTTTTTGGCACTCCTTCCTATTATTGCTACATATTCTTGCCTGTGGTAAGAAGAGGTTAGAGGTAGAAAAACCTAATTCCCTGACTGATTAGTCATCAGTCAGGGAATCTAATGGTCTAATGTTTTTGCCTAAATAACTTTCGTATTAATAATGTTAGAAGGATTTCCCATCGACTAACTTAGCTGATTCATATTGGACAAAAAGTAATAATAGGTATCTAAGATTTAGTGCTATCAATATGTGTATCACACACAATTCTTATTGACATTATATATTTGAACACCACAAAGGTTTACAATGTAAACATTTTCTTACACTCGCTTCACAAATGAGAATTAATTAATTATACCATTCTTCTCAGAGACGATACAACATTGTACTCCGTTATTCATCTTTCTTATGACGTTTTCCACGAATATACTGAAATAGCGTTTTATAGACGTTCCGTTCCGAGGAAAGTATTTTCTTTTTAATCTGTATTTTATTGGCGACGAGTGGTACGTTTATGGCAACACTGGATCAGATTTTATGTGTTCCTTTTTTGAAATAAAGCATGGATAAGTGTTTTTTTGTTTTTATAAAGAGTTGCTTTAGTCGATAAATAGCTCGATTCGAAAAAAAAAACACATAAAAGATACTGTTTAGTAACTTTTTTGTATATTTGTCTTTGGAGCCATTTTGGAGCTATTCCAGAAACTCTTATACTAATAGAAAGTCACATTATCCTTCAATGTTATGTTTTCTGAACAAACAAGACAGACAAAGTCGCGGGTCTGTGCTAGTTTCAAAGAAATAACGCAATGAACTATGTACATAATACATAAGTTAGTAATCATACAATAACCCATAAAATACTTTAATACCACTTATATAACACAAAACCATTGTTAGACTATAACAAAAGTTATCCAAATATTTCGAGAACTCAACTAAATTCGATTTATTACATAATAAAACAATCTACCCAATATATAAACATTGTGAAATTGTACGATTGTAAAATATTTATAATATCGATATCGATATGGCCCAGGTGCGTGGGCACAACACTATTGTGATTGCGATCATAAAAATATCGATTTAAATCGTTTATTTGTATATCTTTATTTGATGTGTTATATAACAAATTTATGTTATGGGCAAGAAAGAGCTACTGGCATATTCATCATCATTGCATAGGAAATAATAATATCACTACCAATCCAGATTGTATTTTTATGTTCGTTACGTAGGTATGTCAATTCGTAATATAATACGCTTTTGTATACAGTGTAATGTGGCGTGTAATGGGGTATCAGTGTATTGTAAGACAGTCAATAAATGACTCTTGAGCTGACTACAACAGGGAAAAACCGAAAACCTAATCATGATCAAAATTTTCAAGATTTTTCTAATAAGTCTAAACACAACTATGATACGATGTTCCATCATGAAGTTCCAGTTCATATCTTCCGGCTCCATCATCAAATCAGTTCCACAGTACTATATTATTGTATTGTCATCAGAACTAAATACAGCTGCCAATTGTCTGAAGATTATTTAATTATTATTGTTCTTTATTGCACACATAAATACATTTAATTAGCTACCTTAGATTCCATTACATACATAGTTACATACAGGTCGACCTAATAAAAAAAACCGCTAAAAGGTGATCAACCATTTCAAAATTAGAATATCTTCAAACTCACATTCTAATTTCAAAAATCGGTCGTACGATCCTAATTACAAGATCCGTCATAGTAAGAGCCCTTTGCAATCCATCAGGTGACCACTCTATAGGAAATACCGTAAGAAACTCGATCCGTTGCGGTTACTCACAAACTGGTGTGAACTTAGATAACTTTGCCAACTGGATACGATAGTGATATATAAAAACAAAAAGCTCGTCTCGTCCTCTCCCCTCGTGTGTAAATTAGGTCTTCTCACATAGAGGTTGCGTCCATTGGCAGATGTAACGGGTAGTCAGATGCTTCTAAGTCTGACAACCAGTCTTACTGAGGGATATTGGGTTGCCCGGGTAACTAGGTTGAGGTGGTCAGATAGGCAGTTGCTCCTTGTAAAATACCGGTACTCTGCTGCATCCGGTTAGACTGGAAGCAGACCCCAACATATGTAGTTGGGAAAAGGCTCGGGCAGATGATGAAAGATGATATTACATAGAGATTTGAGGTCATGGTGGTTCCAGTTAGTTAGATGCTCTAAGGGCGTGAAGAATGTCGGGTTTCTGAGACTGACTGTCGCATCGAGATGAGAAGCCTTTGGTAGTCCGGATAATAAAGTATGAAGAGTGCCTATAAGTCTGTCCAGTGGAGGAGGAAACGGTACGTCTTCGATTTCAATTGATTTTGAACGAAAGAAGGTTGTTTGTCACACTATTTAACTATCAAGTTAACGGTTGACTGTTAAATCTATGGCCGGCGAAACTATGAAGTTAACTATCAAGTCTATAGTCAAATATAAAATTTTCTGATGATAAAATAAAACATACAAGACAAGAAAGATATGCTCATCGTCATCCTCCTGTACCTATCCCAATTTGATATGGAATTGGTGCAGCATATTTTCAACTTACCATACTTTTATATCGCGTATCATCTTACGGCTAGTATGAAAATATGCTCATCAATAAATAAACATTAATGATTAGTGACTAATTTTGCTAAAACACATCTAGATTTCTAATGAAAATTTCTTGATTTTCTTCAAGCATTAGCATAGTTCCATTTTCATCAAGGATGGTTTAATTTTCCAAAAGGACTTTTCGAATAATTTCGAACCAAAGCTCTAGTCCTGTAAAACCATCCATTACCTAAACGATTTTTAGTTACATTTAAAGCTTAACATTGCACTTCTCTAGTGGAACCGCATCTTTAAGACTTCACAGGTATTCAGGTGGACTAATAGTAGGTAATTTCGCCTATGCAAAGGAAAGTCGTCTTTATACATAAACACACAAGATTGATTATCGAAAATCCGTAAAAATTTTCGACTATGACCATTTATCGTGCATTTCAAGGTTTAATATAATAATTTATTACTATTGAAAAACCACAAAAGAAAACCGTAAGGAGGTTTCCAATGTTTATAATTGTACTTAATACAATTTTATTTGACAAAATGATTTAAGTCAGTCGCTAAACAAATTCGTATTGGCAAATTGGGTTATCACGATTCATGAAAAATCTGGGATTTTTGTGACCTAGAAATGTGTCATCCTTGCATATAAGAAAACTTAATAAATAAGAAAATTTTAGAACCTTGTCCCCAACACCTCAAGACAGATTATTTTCTACTGAATCAATGCAAAAGTAACTCTAACTGCCTTTTGCGATTTCTACAGTACATGCATTTTCCTAAATCTCTGAAATTATGTACATATCTGCCAAAGTAAGTACTGGAAGATATATTAACCTTACTAGACTTCTTCCACGATTTCGTTCGCTTCCATAGGGACTTCATCCTGGATAAAAACTTGGAATATCCTCAGGAATCAGTTCAACCTTTTAGTTAAAAAATGTAACAAACAAACTCAATTTCGCATTAATGCACAAACTAATGTGAAATGCATCCTTTAAAACAACTAGTAGCACCAAAGATCACATTACAAAGACGCGACAACTCATCGCCGTGTCCGATACCTAACGCGTCAAGGTTACCCTTTATCTTCGTTATTAGATACCGTGCGAACATACAGACAGACGGACATAGCATCTCATGTGGTTTCTTTGAAGAACTTAAATGTGAGGACTTCGTGGTTGAGAGGAAGAGGATTGAAGAAGTCTGACTAGAGAGATATTCTCGCTCATAAAATAATTGGAACTTCCTGTCTTTCGGCCCAAAAGTACCTTACATGTTCTGGACCAGAAGAGTCATTTTCAATTCTAGCTTGAAGAGTTGGCTTATTAGAACAGTCCAATAAAAATCACAATGTTAGGTAACCCATTTATTTATCAAAGAAGGCTATATAAGTTATTCGTTTTATCCATGTGCGCGAAGTTACTTATACACTACAACCCTGGCAAAATTGCACGAGGAAACTGGTGCCTAAATAAAACAAGAATTTACGAATTCTTCGATAAATGAGTCAAATATCAGTCGGAGCAACTAGGGCTCAATCTTACTTCAACACTTTACACTAAAGTACCTCATAACACCCGAAGCCTAACTACATACTTTCACCAAACGAAGGAAAGTCTAAAACAGTATTATACGTAACAGCCTAGTTGGCATTCAACGGGTTACCTAGAAAGTCCTAGAATCAACGGCATAAGCCCAGAAAGTGCCTGTCGGCGGAAAATCTGCGGTGGCCATATAATTAAATGCTTATTAGATTTCCTTATTGGTGCATTGATAAGCTGTATTTGCCTATTTATCAAGCTTTCATTCATTTATGCGTAGATTGAAAGTGGGTTATTTTGAGTTTAAATGTTGGTGTTTGTATTTCTTCGATGTATATTTCTGATTGCCGTTTCATAGTCTTCAATACATCACATCATTATCAGCCTTTTTTATCGTCCCAATGCTGGGCACGGGCTTCCTCTCACACAGAGAGTTAAGCGTCTGCAATATATTTTTCAAAAAAGTTTTTGTTCCAAGTGACGTTTACCCAAAAAAAAAAACAAATACGAAATCTTAGATATAAAAAGCAGCCAAAACCTAAAAAAATCTAGATCAATTGTGTTACAGCCTTTTTATCGTCCCACTGCTGGGCACAGGCCTCCTCTCACATGGAGAAGGATTGAGCATTAATCACCACGCTTGCTCAATGCGGGTTGGTGATTTCAGACTGTAGTCCAGGTTTCCTCAAGATGTTTTCCTTCACCTTTTTATCAGCCATTGGTATCCAAGATATACTTAGAAAGTACATACAAACTTAGAAAAGTTGCATTGGTACTTGCCTGACCTGGAATCGAACCCACACCCACATACTCGAGAGGTAGTTCGTGGTGGCCTAGTGGTTAAAAGAACCAACCTCTCGAGATCAATTCCTAAAGAAAAATTTAAAAGGTCTCGTGAATCTCTAATAGGTGCCACACGTAAACTAAACCAGTTAAGGCTAGGTGTCTATCACATTAACCGTCCCCCAGTCCAGGCATCCATTATATGCGCCGCTCCGACAATGCAGTTAACACAATCGGATTACTGGCCGGTCAATCTGTCACAACTGGTGGATATACCACGGTGTCGTTTACAGGGAGATGCAGAATTAAGAGAATCCTGATAATATTGTTAATGCGAAAGTTTGTGTGTACTTTCGTTACTCGTTCACGTAAAACTACTTGACTTGATAGTAATATAGTAATATATACATCAAGCAAATTAAAGAGAACGTGAATGTTGTGACGTATAAGGAAGTTCAGGAGTTGGCGCTAAATGGAAGGAGCTGCACCGACAAGAGCTGGGCTCTTGAAGAGAAGATAGTAATATAGGTTATATATCCGAATTTATATAGGTCATATACCCGAATTTACATAGGTTGCCATTCAGGTAATTGGATTCTTTCTTCTAGCATTCCTCTTCGTGCATACTTTTAATCGAGGTAGGGAAGAAGAAACTTTTTGGGAAGCGATTGAAACCGCAGGAACCAGGTAGTACCTACTTTATACTGTCGTGTTTGAATTTATTGGGTAGTAAATATGGTGGGTGTGGGGGATAGTATCGAATTTTATGGGTAAGGAAACTGAAGTGTAGAATGCGTGATTGAATGACTTTGGTGGCTAGAATATATTCAACGCAAGCAATAGATGGAGTTATAGCCAAATGTGGAAAATCCTAGCATTTCTTATTAGTGGTGTAGTCCATGAGGACTTTCCCAAATCTGCGAACAAACCAAAATCTGCGGAATAATTTTTGTGTGACCAATTTTTATGTGTGTTGTGTCTTAGAGTAGCATCATCCTCATCTTTCATATTCCTGCTCTTGTCCAAATTTTTTTTGTAGTCGGCGCAGCGTGTTTTCTCCTTCCATACTTTTCTATCTGCCGTCATCTCACAAGTAATATTCTTCCTAACCACATCGACTTTCACACTTCCACTGTCATCCTCCGAGCCTTTTTTCCCAAACTATGTTGGGGTCGGCTTCCAGTCTAACCGGATTCAGCTGAGTACCAGTGCTTTACAAGAAGCGACTGCCTATCTGACCTCCTCAACCCAGATACCCGGGCAACCCGATACCTCTTGGTTAGACTGGTGTCAGACTTACTGGCTTCTGACTACCCGTAACGACTGCCAAGGATGTTCAATTACAGCCGGGACCTACAGTTTAACGTGCCCTCCGAAACACAGTCATTGGTGTCTTAGATATACTTAGAAAGTACATACAAACTTAGAAAAGTTGCATTGGTACTTGCCTGACCTCGAACCCGCGCCTTCATACTTGAGAGGTTGGTTCTTTGCCCGCTAGGCCACCACGACTTTTTTTTCGACACTTCCACTGTCTTAGATGAATATTATCTGCTAAAACGCCATGACCGAGTCCAGTAACACCCTGTGTCACGTCACGTGCGTCACGTTGTCACAGATTGGACTATTGCATAAAGTTACACCGCCGGATGTACTTGTAACTGCAACACGTGCTGCCGAGGGTAAGGTCTCACTCCTGAGAGTGAAGAAGTGGATGAGTGTGAAAGTGGTGGGAAAAATGGGGTGGAAGGATCTAGAATGTTGGTGTTGGTTTATGGATTTCTTGTTAGTTTAGGCTGCCTACGTCAGACTTTTTGTAGGACAGATAAACGGGTCGATACACTTCCTACAAATTATCGGACGTGGGCGCGCTGCCTTGATGGTCATAAGATATATGTATATGTATGTGTGAAAGATCATAAATTACCAGGTCAAAGTGTGGAAAGGTTTTTGATAATGTTACAAGGCTTGTATACTTTCCCTATTTTGGTTGTTTGGACTCTAAAACAGATTTGAACCCTTCGATTCAGTATTCCTTCTCAGGGATGGTCAGTTATACAGGGTTACTGGTAAGTAGACCGCATCCTTTCAGGAGGTGATAGTACTGGTCAATACGGACAAATTTGACCCTGGGATATACTGGGCAAAAGTTAACCCGTTTCAAGATAATCGAATTTTAAGATCGATTCTTTACAAGTCGTCTAGGTACACGTATACATTTTTATTACTAGTTAAAAGTCTCGTTTTTGCGAGTTTTTGTGTATTTTGTGGCTTTTTGGATAGCTAGACAAATGTAGATGTTTTTTAAGTATTCTGCACAAAAAAATGAAGAGTAATATTTTTGAGAAAATATCTACTAAAAAAGTAATTGCTGTTCGCTATAATTTCCTCTGTGATTTGTACAGTTTTATGGTTTGTTATTATGAAATGATTCATCTTCTATCCAAAAACACACAAAAGTCCACAAAAACGAGACTTTTGACTAATAATGAAAATTTATACGTGTACCTAGACGACCGATCTTGAAATTCGATTATCTTGAAACGGGTTAACTTTTGCCCAGTGTATCCCAGGGTCAAATTTGTCCGTATTGACCTATACTATCACCTCCTGAAAGGATGCGGTCTACTTACCAGTAACCCTGTAGATTGCTGATGTGTTCTTAAAATAAATTGACATATACACAGGCAAAACAAGCGATTTCATATCATGGGTTTTGGGTGGCATTAGATGGGTTCTCGTAGTCTCTCAGTCGAGCGGGATTTGTTATGTGGTTTATTTATACCACCAAAGCCATTTCGCAAGTCAGTAAAACTCCCACAGGTGTTAAACTCAATAAAACTGCACAATTTAACCCCTTCTCTTCATTACGAAGATATAAAAAATAAGTGCTTAATGATGTTCTAAAGATTTCATAAAAGATAAAATAGCTGAGTAATTCTATAATATCAAGTACAACATGAACTTCGTAATAAATATAGATTATAGTATCCATAAAACGGGATACTAACGACTTATCCTGAGGATCTAAACAGTCTGATCCTTTAATAAGTTTAATAATATTATCTTCGTGGTTTAACTATCGGGCTGGTAATATCTTCGGCTCAATTGACTAGTCTTTACTAACAACGCCTCAGATATACCTATATTTATTTCTGCTGTTACTTCAACTATAACGCTCGTAAAACCCTGGCATTGAACTGGGGCACAGAATATGGAGTGAATGGAGAACGACAACCGTTTTTTTAAGAGCTGCTGA
This sequence comes from Helicoverpa zea, assembly GCF_022581195.2. Taxonomy (NCBI): domain Eukaryota; kingdom Metazoa; phylum Arthropoda; class Insecta; order Lepidoptera; family Noctuidae; genus Helicoverpa; species Helicoverpa zea. The sequence continues at coordinate 1,530,233 of NC_061475.1, forward strand.
TACTGGTTAAAGCTTTGTCACAAGCGTTACTGAACGCGATAAAATTAGATTCGTTATCATCAGCGTTGTTATTCTTCCACTACAGGGCACAGGCGTCTTGGCATACAGAGGCAGAATTAGCGTGTCACATATTTTTTACTGCGAGTTCATTCGTCACATGCATCATGGCTTAAAAGTACCTAGATCTAGCCTATTTATAAATTTAGATAATTTCTATTCTTAAATCAGTTTATCTTATTCTGTTTACTTTATTGCAAATTCAACAGCGAGTCCAAATCTGCCATCGGAATAAAAGCAACAAAAACATAGCTTGAATCTTCACCCACCATTCTGCTCATGAAGATCCCTCCATTTACTATCTCCTCCGCGTTTGATCATAACCTTACCATATTTATGTGATTGTCATGTTTGTCCGTATGTCATGTACGCAATGAAAACGGTATGAAAGCTGCAAATTACAGGATTAATCTAAGGCTTAAAGTCAGAGTAATTTTAATGCGTGGTGTTGCCAGGATAGTAAATGCGGTTTAGTGTAAATATGCTTTGATGTGGTGTTGTGATGGTCAGCTTGTTTATAGTTTGGTTAATTTAAGGTTTCATGATGTAGTAAATGTGGTATACGGCAAAATATCTAAATATACTGTTACATTATATGAGCTGCTATGGACAGTGGACAAAGTAATCATCTAAAGTGTTCACTTTTGTTATGAGACCAATTCTTTCTAATTAAGTATGTATTCTTAATCCTGATCTCTCTCCAGTGGTGTCGAATTGCCGTCCCATGGGGCTTTGAGGGTGAAGAAATAGTGAGTGCACTTGTGTCTGTGCAAATGCTTGTGCACTATAATATGTCCTGCGCAGCTGGCTGATCTCGTTACACGAGAACAGCCGACGCAGCCGATAATCGGCTAGGAGGACATCATCATCTTCATCATTCTTATAATGTCAGAGTAAATTGTCTTTCTATTTATTTTATGAATGGCAAAAATTCACTTCAACTTAGGTCTACTGGCTTCATCGTCATAACTGAAAGAAAGAAATATTTATTTGCTTAGAATATAAGTGGTACCGGATTAAACAGTGGTTGTAGTAGGAAGTACTCTAGCTAACATGCCTCAATTAGTCGTAATCACAGTCATTAATGCGTTTATGTCCATATGTACTCTTAAATACTATCCATGCTTTCAGTTTAACATATTTCCTTGGCAATTTATATTGTTGTTTATGACTTAAAAGCTTCTAACATATCGTCCACTTTACCAGTCCATATTGGTAGCTAGATTCTTGAGAAAATGATATAATTTACAAATATTATGAAGTGGTAAATATAGCAACTTATAAATTGTTGCTTACACTGAGTGATTTCAAATGGAATGCGTAAGCAGAGGCATTGGTAGAAGCTAATATTCTGAAGACAGTTATGATCTTATATTTATTCCGAAAATAGTTACTACATATATTAAGTGTCGACTATGTTAAGTAAAATGTCTACTATATTTAGTATATACATATTTCTGCAAGTCATGTAAAATTGTTACACAAAAGAACATGTGTGTACATGGAGTTTTTTGTCGGCTCTTCTGCATGAGACCAACATTTTTGGGAACCGTGCAACTAGCGTGACGTTTCATAAGAGCCTGCAAAGGCTTATTTGAAATAAAAATATTTGACATTTACTTAATTTCTCATCAGTTAAAATCAATATTGGAAGTATGATATTAATAATTCTGTAAATTAAGGGTCACCTCACCCACTCTGATATTCAACACCTTAGCAAAAACAAAAAAAATATATTTTAACACACATCAATTCCCAATTAAAACCGCATCTTATTAACAAGAAAAATTAAAATTACCCATGCTAAAATTCCCCTGTGATATGAAATTACATGCTGTATGGTATCAATATCGCGAGCCCGTCATCGTCGCGGTTCAGCGAGCAGCGACGATGATCGACTGACGTAATGACCGCGATTATGAGTGTAAGGCTTTATGTGGTAAGGGACGGGGACGACACGACTTGAAAATAAAATATGTTTATTGGTAGCAACTAATGGCAGCTGGTAGCAATTAGGTAGCAACTCTATATATGTATTTCGAGGGATCTATGAGAAGTGACAGCGATTCTGACGGTCACTAATGGATGGGCCTGGAATTTAGGACATCTCTTTTACCAGCAACGCGGTGTAGCTATTGGGCCATTGCTGTTATTTAAGCATGGCAAGCTAATTTGCACTATGCTATATTCCTTTAATGTAATTGTATGACAGTTTGATCGGATTTTAATTTAATTTTCACTTATACTATTAAAAGGTAATAGATTTTTCAAAAGCACGGAAGTAATTTGCAACGTATGACTTCAACTTGTTGTTTTTAAATATTAAACTTTAAATCTGTCAATTTGCAAATGATAACTCAATTAACCAAAAGTATAAAAGGGCACACACTCAATTAAACAATGTTCAAGCTTTTTAAAAATCCCATAAATTTCCCCGCACACTATAAAATACCCCATATAGAGATGTAACCTGTCGATACTTGCAATTTGCCATCGATATTACGCATAATAACCAGACACCATGCCTTCGTTAAAAACGCGTTCACGGTAAAAATGAAAAATGACCGCATTTTTTCTTTTTTTTTTACAAAATTGCCGTTTAATCGCCATCTTTAAGAGCTAGGGTTGTTATGGTACGTGTTTAAGCCACGCCTATTTTTGATAAAGTGTAGTGATAGAAGTTATTATAGGTATAAGTGCGTGCAGGAATGCTTGTGCTTGCAACGTGTAATGTAAGTTGATGAAGCATGTAATGCAATACTGTGTCTTTGGATAGATAGGCTGTGATTAATTTTAGATAAATTTTCAATCTATATATATCAAGTCTGGTAGTCAGCGTTAACAAGTAATACTAAAGGTTGATAGGTTGTAAGGATCTAGCTTTTGATATTTTGCAAATACCTGAGATAGGTCAAAACCTTTGTCCTTAATCTTGAACCTTGGTCTTTTGGGAAGTAGAATATATTTTCAAACTTGTTAGGACTGAAAACTGCTCCAATGGAGATCAAAAATCTCTAGCTTCAGCGAGGTTTTTCTAAGGAGTTACCGCGGCCCTGGTACATAATGGGCTCCAAAATTAACATGTATGAGTTTTAGTCAGTAAAAGTCTGACACTCCCTCACGCTGCACTCATAGCAGGATTTGATGATATTCTATATTCAAAAGACAGCTACAGACAATTTAAAAAGGGACTTTATTTAACAAAGATGACATAGCGAGTTCAAAATAATAAAAAAGGTTATGTAATTTTAATAATATGCATAGTGTCTGTCAGTCACAGTATATAATGACTGATGAATAAACTAAAGTTCATTATTAACCATAGTTTATTACCGTAGATTACGCAATTACTAGAGTCATGCAATCGCTTGTCCTAGAGAAAAACGATAAACAAACAAACAGATATACTATAGGTAGCTTGTTATCGTATAAATCAAAGAACAGTAGTTATTATATATAAAGGTAACCCGTAGTGATGACCTTTATCGAAATTATATGTTTTTGAATATATGTAGTGTGGGTCCATGTTTTAAATATGTTTTTTGATTTATTTTTACTTTTTTTAGGTTCAATAAAGATTGTTTACACTGCTTATTTAGAGGCTAAGATAACTTGAAGTATAACTTATCAGTGTGTAGGTAAACTTATCATGCAAAAAAAGTATTTATTTAGTAATCTGTGACAATACAGCCATATTAAAACTAAACTAAAAAACCTGTAAACATGGAAAAAACTGAATTAGGTATAACAACACAATAGTTTAGCTAAGAGAAAATCTGAATATTTTTTTATCATAGTTAGGTTAGGTTAAGATTCATCCTAATCGGGCAGACCTGATCAAAAGCTATGGTAATTTTGAAATCAAATCAAATTATGTACCAAGGAGTTTGTATTAATTAACTAGAGTATTACTTGATCAGATTTACATATTCCAGCTTTAAAAACTTTATCCTATGACTACTAATAAATGCGTGAGATAAACAAAATATTTAACTTTTCATCTGTTTTCCTGCCTTTCATTAAATTACTTTGACGGTAAAAACGACTGATCCGATTTAGATGAAATCTTTCAACCAGTAAGATGAAACTCTAGAAATGGTTATAGCTTTTAAGATTTAACAACTTCCTCAAATATTGAGAGCACACTACAAACTTTTAGTCGGCCGATAGTTTGCCTGGCTCATAAATCAGTATGAAGATGAATGGTAGTACGCACATTACAAAGATTAGGTATTTAGCCGGTATCAGACCGACTGACAATTTTGATTGGAATCAAGATTTTTTTTAATTGCCTGCTAACGAGTCAACTTTTGACCGACTGTTTAGTCTGCAGTGTGTACTTTAATTAATACTTTTGTTTTGTTTTTCATTTGTTTCATTCCAAGATCTTTCTTCCTGATGTTTCGTAAAGATAATAACTATTTGTGAAGTGTCAAACGTTGGGGAGTTATTAACGTCATCCTGCCATTTTGTAACTGTCTCGGAAGTTTTATGAATGCTTTGTCACCCTGTTTCGGACTTTCATCTTTATAAGCTTGATTTGACGAGCTATTTTTCATGTTTGTTTTGTTTTCTTTAACTTATTGCACTTAAGACTTTTTTTTTGTTTTTTTTTTTTTTTTTTAATGTCGGGACACTTTTTCACACACGGTCGGTTAGCCCCATGGCAAGTTATTAATTAACTTGTGTTATGGGTGCTAACACAACTGATAAACTACATATAGTTACATATATACATAAGTATAAATACATATCATAACACCCAGACCACGGCCAACAAGCATGCTCATCACACAAATGTCGACCGAACCGGGAATCGAACCCGGGACCTCAGGTTCGGTAGTCTGGCATGGTGACCATTGCGCCATCGAGGTCGTCAAGACTTTAAACATTGTTTTTTTTTTATATCTTGCTTATTCTATTAATATTATAAATGCGTAGGTTTGTGTATCATATATCAAAAGCTAGTAAGCAAAGCAACAGATCATAAAACTTTGTTTTTGTCAATAGATTTTATAGATAGTGGTTTGAACTTGACAAATACCTGTCAACATTGCTTGTCAACGGTCAGGTGACAAATCATTGACAGCCTGTCAATTTTATTATTAATACAGGAAATTATCGTAATCCATGTGTTAATGAGATTATTAATTTCAATGTGAGTAAGTACTTGTGTTACGAAAGAAATTAATTACTTACGCTTCAAAGTTTTTAATTATGTAAAACTTAACTAAGTACATTGTTGGAATGCCTGAAAGGTATGCAAATATCCTTTTCTATATGATATCCTAATATAATGCAGATAATAAAAAGGTATAAAACTTTGCATTGTACCATTAAAATAATCTTCAACTGTACTTAGCATTCCTTACCTAGAAATAATAACTACAGAAAATATACACCATATTAAATCAAATACATACTTACTTACCTACAGCAAACTCAAAGAAATCCATTTAGAATCAACTGCACATTTTATGAGCGACAATTTTATTTCCACATCCTATCTGAGCATCTTCAAGTTAAAGAATCATGCGTGTTCCAACATCGTTTTATCTTAATAATCTTAATTAGTTTAGAAGGGACATTTCCGCATTGTAACGTGTCTATAACTTGCCTTGGTTAAACGGCTTTTAATTAAGTTTATATACACAGAAGTTTAACTAAGAGCACACGGCAAACTTTTAGTCGGCCGATAGTTTGTCTGACTGTTTTTTTTATGCGTAATCAACAAATAACCCCTCCTGCTGTGGGTGCAGCGTGAGGGAGTGTCAGACTCTTACTGACTAAAACCCATCATGTTCTTTCTTAGGCCTACTATGTGTCAGGGCCGCGGTAACTCTTACGAACAATCCCATATCCCAGTTTGTTTGGGCGCATAAATCAGTATGAAGATGAATGGTAGTACACACATTACAAAGATCAGGTATTTAGCCGGTATCAGACCGACTGAAAACTTTGATTGGAATTAAGATTTTCTTTAAAAAAATATTTGTGTACTATCGGGTCAACTATCGGTCGACACTTTAGTCGGCAGTCTGTGGGTACCTACTCTATGTATAAGTATTTGTGTGTTTGTCCACTGTGTAACGTCAAGAGTGAGTGGGTTTCGATAAGTGGTATTAAGTAAGTCTGGTTTGTGTTAGAGATTATTTTGAGCGAATTTGTTTGTCAGTTGTTTAGATAGGTAATTTCTAATGTCTTTTTGACACTAATGAGTGACGAGGAAGGGTAATGGAAATTAATTCTCTGTCATCTTTAAGCTGTGCCCCACTGAGTCTATATTATGTCCATCTTATAAAATGTACGACTTGTAAACATATGGAATGCTTAAAGAGTTGAGTATAATTAATGAAAAAATACTTTAACGCTCATGATCTTATAATTTTTGACGGTTAAACATAACCCATGTTTGTTAAAAGTTTCAGTATGATAAACAACAAAACAGTTATATAGCAACCTGGACTTTTTAAGCTTAGGTCAAAACGGTTTTTGTAACCATAAACCAGATTTACAGATATACTCACATATACAGATTTTCTCTAAAAACATATTCATTCATACAAAGAGAAAATAAAAGTCAACGATGAGAAGGAAAAGTAATACAAGTAAAGTTTTACGATGTATTGTTTAGCAATTTATGGCGTGAATGTGCAAAACTGAATTATTATCTTTTGTCTTGGAAAGCGGTGTCTATCAATATTATTAGTTTCAATGAGTTGGTATCATTGTGGTTTTAATATTAATTTTGTTTTACTTGTTTTATGGTTTTGTTGTTTTCTATGGGAATAGTAAATAGTAATTGTTGGTGTTCAGTCTTAGAAGGTTTTTCTTAGTGGTCAGCTGTTTTTTTTTTCTCTCTTTTGTACAGTGGGTGAGTGTTCAATTTAAATTAATTTATTTCGGAAAATAGGGATCTATATTCTGTTTAGATATTTAGTGCTTATTTAAATACCTAAGTACGGTGTTCAATGTCTTTTCTCGATTACTCCAACTCGACGTTAAGAAAAGTCGATTTTTATACTGAATTCTTTAAATAAAACGGCTCAATCTAGATATGCTTTTATTTTTCAAAGTTTTATATTATTTCGAAAGTACAATTTTCCAAAATTCCCGTACCGTGTACAACAACGGACACACGACACGGCGTCGTAAAAAATCACCGACAGTTCAAAACATAAAATAGAAATAAATTTCTTCACATTTTGATGATTTCCGTAAAACTGTATGTTTGTTCGCGCTTCAAAAATAAAAATACGTGTTTTTAATAGCCATTGAGCAATATTTAAACTTCATTTTATGGCAAAGTTATATAATTACCATAGAAGAAAAAAAAGTGTGCGTCGGCCGGGAATCGAACCCGGATCAACTGCTTGGAAGGCAACTATGCTGACCATTACACCACCGACGCTTGTGTCAAAGTTTTCAAAATGGCCGCTGAAAACCAAATAGATTTATTGCAACTACTTATTGACACAGCAGTTATTAATAATGTTTTTTGTTTGTTCTTAGGTATCTACGTCAATGTCAACCTATGTTTATTACTTACTAGCTTTCCCCGCGGCTTCGCCCGTGTCAAGTTCAGTTATATCGCGTTTCCAAGAGAACTCTTCAAAAGTCCGGGATGAAAACTATCCTAAGTTCCTTTCAAGGTCAAATCTATCTCTGTACCAAATTTTATTAAAATCCGTTCAGTGGTTTAGACGTGAAAGCGGAACAGACAGACAGACAGAGTTACTTTCGCATTTATAATATTTTAGTAGGGATTATTATTAGTTACCAATATTGATTTGTTACGTTTACTTGGTCTTAGGAATTTTGTTTATTTTCCTTGTTTTTTCTATGCAGTATGTTCTTGTATGCGTATGAAGTTGCATAACCAAGTTAAGCTATAGGTATCACACCATAGAGAAAAAAAAAACAAAACCTGTTTAGACTCAATTTATCTTTGTTCTAATGAAGCATAATTACCATAAGTATTATTATAAACGTTCATCTTCATCTTCCGAGCCTTTTTCCCCAATTATGTTGGGGTCGGGTTTTATTATAATCATTGATTGCAGTAAAAGGAAAAACATAAATCTATTTTAATTATTGCTGCAGCTTTTTTGGATTTGCAGATGACTCTGTGCTAGAAACTCAAAACCTTTTTAGGGTTCCGTAGCCAAAATGGCAAAAACGGAACCCTTATAGTTTCGTCATGTCCGTCTGTCCGTCTGTCCGTCTGTCCGTCTGTCACAGCCGATTTACTCGGAAACTATAAGTACTACAGTGATGAAATTTGATGGGAATATGTGTTGTATGAACCGCTACAAAAATATGACACTAAATAGTAAAAAAAAGAATTGGGGGTGGGGCCCCCCATACATGTAACTGAGGGATGAAATTTTTTTTTTCGATGTACATACCCGTGTGGGGTATCAATGGAAAGGTCTTTTAAAATGATATAAAGTTTTCTAAAAAACATTTTTCTTAAAGTGAACAGTTTTTGAGATATCAGCTCTCAAAGTCGTAAAAAGTATGTCCCCCCCCCTCTATTTTTATAACTACGGGGTATAAAATTCTAAAAAAAATAGAGGTGATGCATGCTAATTAACTCTTTCAACGATTTTTGGTTTGATCAAAGTATCTCTTATAGTTTTTGAGATAGGTTGATTTAACTGTAATTTACGGAACCCTTCGTGCACGAGTCCGACTCGCACTTGGCCGGTTTTTTTTATATATTTTGCGTGTTTACGTAATGTTAATCAAACGTAGATATCTACGTATCTACCTTCATTAACGTAAGAACACAGAAAGATATAAATTAAAATAAATACAGTAATGAGTTGCCAGTCATAAATATTGAGATAACATTGAACGCCCATAAAGTACAAAGTTATTCATGTACTTGACTACTTTATTGACAATCAACTGACGTAATTAGTGATGTATTGTTGTCGATAATTAATATCTTACGTGAGTTGTGATGTATCGATAGTTAGCGCGTGTAAGAATAGACGAGTGAAGATAAAAGTAGGTAAAGAGACGGGGGTCGAAAGAATCAGGGGTTACTTGAATCATCGTTTACATGTCAGTTAGTAGAGATAATGGTCATTATTTGAGCAACTAGAGCTCTCAGTAAAAGCTTTAAGTCCTACTAGGTTTACTTATTATTAGGCACAGTTCACATCCAATAACTTTGTAATTCTGAAGTTACCCATTTGAATCTTGGCGCAATTTGTTTGTGTGTACAGATCTTGGCTTTGCTTGTGTGAAGTTGGCTGCTTGAGATGTTCGCAACATCCAAAAAATATGAACAAAACACTATCTAATGAAAACTTCAGAATTGCAATATGAGTATAGCGAACTGTAAAAAGGTATGAGTATAGTTTTGTTTCCAATATCTATTTAGATCGCTTTGCACTATTTTGCTTCAGCCTAGGTTATTTTTACCGTACCTACAGAAGTCACAAATAACTAGCGTATCGTACGATTTCCGAAATAGAATTTACTGTCAACACTACGCATTTAATAAGTATCTAGTTCACCAGGCACAATAATTACTTTGTTTTGACACTTCTGTTTCTTTTCTATATCTACCTACTCAAGCTATTTTTAATCCCTAATTTCAGATGATTGTAGAAATACATTTAAAACGAGGAAAATTCTTATATTTTCCTATTTTTTTTTCACCTTTATACTTGTTTTATATTAGGCATTCTCCTTGTATTACCACAGAAATTGTAAATATGCAAGAAAATCCTTCAACAAATATCTGTTCAACATCATCACCATCATCATCATCATCTCAGCCATAGGACGTCCACTGCTGAACATAGGCCTCCCCCTTAGATCTCCACAGATACCTGTTGGAGGCGACCTGCATCCAGCGTCTTCCGACGACCTTTATAAGGTCGTCTGTCTACCTCCACTAATATCTATTATAAATGCGAAATTAGATCTGTCTGAATTTGATAACCAATAGTTTTGTGTAAAGTCTGAGAAAAGGTATACCTTTTACCCGGTTGCTGAAAGTAATTGTCCCGGTACGTGAGTGAATCCGCGAGAAAAAGCTAGTATGTATATAAAAAAACTTCATTTATCTAAATATCCGCTAACTGACAGACAGTTTATTTAAATTGCAAGTATAACATATAACTGGGATTCGGATGTTTGACGTCAGGCCTTGGGAGGTAGACTGTCTGTATGTTTGTCATTGACCTCATTAATGCAGATATACAGAATTATACAACCTTGTAAGGTGCTGAAAAAATATCTGAGACTACGTTTGTTGAGGTGTTAAAAATCTTTTTTTATGTACTGCTGTACCTATTATTATTATTACCTATTATTTTTAGGTTTTTGATTTTGATATGCCAGTCCGATTAGATTTAAATACAGTTGGTGAAAAGTTAATTTTAATTAAAATCTTTTGATCCTCAAATGAATGACTACGAGTAACTTCTGCCCGCTACTTACGTCAATGTGAATCACTCTATTACACTCTATAGTTCGTAAAAATCCGTGCAATAGTATATAGACAGTCTCGGCAGACGATTTTTTATATAAAACTATTAATGGAAACTATAAATTTAAATTGTATAGTGTTTACGTCAACCAAGCAGTAAGCAATTCTATATTTCCTGATATTCTGCAAAACACATTATTAAATTTTAAAAGATCTATCCATTTCATGAAAAATAGAAAATGAAAAGAAAAAAGCACAAACAGATGTTATAATTCGCTTTTCGAACTATTTGTAGAAAAAGTCCGTCGACCCGATAACAATCTTTTTCTAAAAATTGTCGTTGCCAAAATTAAATATAAACTCGTGGGAGATAAGTATTTACTCCAAATACTTAAATAAAACAGTTTTTTGGGTTGTTTTCATTTTACAAGAGATTTCTTTGCAAATCATTTCAGTTCCGATAAATAACATACTTAGCCTCATTTCAGTTTGCGGGGTTACGTCTAAAAATAAATCATTTCGGTAATATGGAATTAAGAATTTGATAACATATCTGAAATTTTAATGCAAAAAGATCTCTCAGACAGAGGCTTCTCAGTATTGTTTTTTGCAACAAATTATTTTTTTTTTTTTTATAAATGTTACATTTACTTTAGCTAATTTCAATGCAGTTCGATAAATCAGAAATCTCAATCACAAAACAGTTTAATTGATTCCTTGATTACATACACAACAAGTTTCAAAAATACTCCAATTAATCCGATTTCCAAACATTCCATATTGATCTGCCCTTCAATAAATCTATGTGTAGCTTACCTACGTAATATCAGAGTAAACCACCCATATTAAAACTATCCGCAGACTACAAACTTTTAGTCGGCCGATAGTATGTTTGGGCTCATAAATCAGTATGATGATGAATGGTTGCACGCACATTACAAAGATCAGGTATTTAGCCGGTATCAGACTGACTGAAAACTTTGATTGGAATCAAGATTTTCTTAAAAACACTTTTTCTCAAAATCATAGTATCTTTATTCTGGGCATATTTAAGTTACAGATCTTAACAATATATTCTAGTATCAATATATCCTGCCTAACAGGCATATAATAATTACATGGGTAGGTATTGGCAGTGGAATTAATATAATTGGTCAACAATTTAGGAACAATTTGGATCTTGTAAATTGCCAACCATTGGGTCAACTGTCGGCCAACTATTTAGTCTCAAGTGTGTGTAGGTACACACATTAGTTAAACCAACAATTGTTTACAGCATCCGATTCCGGTTCGTTTCAGGCCATCCTGACGACTGTTTGTTGTTCTTCCGTTAATTTCCACGTTTACTTGTAAATTAGATTGCGTAAATAATTAATGTCGGTCTGATCAGTAATGTTTTATTGTTGAATTTCCTGTTAGGAGATTTAATTGTAATTCTGAGTCTTGTTAACATGAGAGTTGGTATTTTCTACCATTTTTGTACTTCCTCTATCCGTTCCGTTGGAACTACTGCCCGTACCAGGATAAGATATAGCCTGTTACTTGGGAAGTGTCTAGTTTTCCAACAGTGAAAGAATTTACACATCAGTTCAATAGTTTCAGAGCCTTTAGGTTAGAAACAGAAAAGAAAATGTTTCCTCTTTACTATTTTCGTAGAAGTATAGAAAACACTATTCTTAAACCACTTTTTTCAAAGAAGAAGAGTAACAATTGTAGTGGTAAAGTCAGTATAAAATTCGAATCAACACGTGTTTAACATAAAGTTAAACAAATACATTGCAATCAATTACATAACACAGACACAGCTGTAATTATTCTTTCTAACATACATATTACAATCAATATTTTTATTCTAAATCCTAAATATTTCTACATTCTTAGCACGGGCGTCATTGCAGGCCATTGTTAACAATAGTTGTGATCAATCAATAGTACCGTCATCTCTTCAGTACAGATGTAATGTATGGGTTAGAGCTCTGTCCTACGTGAGGGGGAAATGCTATGCTATGCTGAAGCGAAAAAGAAGCTACAGTTTTGCAAATGTTTATGGGATATTACTCGTGGAATAAGTCTAGAAAAATACAAACTGAATTGTGGCCTAAAATGTATTTATTAATTTGCGCTGTTATTGTTCAAATTGATTTAAAATGATTATACATAGTTTTTGAAAGACTAGGCAGATAATATTGTGATGAATCGATTTCTACTTATTAGTCGTCACTATTAATACAAAAACGTTCCGAAATAAGACATGCAGTCATACTATACTTTTGCATAGTCCATGAAGATGTACAAAACAGATCATGATTTTGATTTGCAGCTAGAATGACAGCTGTTTACACATTGTATTCAGATCTGTCACTGTTTAGCTTTAACTTTAGATTGATAGTACTCTGAGTCACATCGCGAATATTGTTTACTAGACTCAGATTTACACGTGAAAGACAGCATCATGGATAAACTACGCCAATTCTGACGAATGGTGAAAAAGAATAGCTATTTTTCTACTCATTTCATAAACTATTCGAAGCTTGAAAGTACTTGCTTGTGTCCTTTCATGTGTTGTAGAGATTTTTATTCGTTATTCGACTGTTTTCACAGTGAAGGTGTTCAATAAATTGTAAAATGACTTCACATAATTAAAAAGACAGTAAAAAGGGCTGTTATTCGTGTGTGTTGTAATTCAAATAATAAAATTGTAATACACAGCTGTGTTGGAAGTTGTCTGGGAAGTTTGTTCATCACCACTTCTTGTAAGTGGTGAAAGGTAGTTTTTGGATGTCTTGGAAAATATTGACGTAAAAGTGCTAATCTAATAAGCCTTCTTTCAAGAAATGATTTTGTCTTGACTTTTGTCCCCAATCAATAGCTTCTAATCTCTCAGCATCGCTTTTACCCTTCCCCTCTCACGTAGGACGAAGGGTATAGAATGAAGGAAAGTTAATATAGATATATAGATGTGTCTTTGTTTGAATGGACAATTAGTACTGAGTATGATGTAGTTATGTTTCAACCGGCAATCGGAGAGCTCGTGTAATTGTTATCTGATAAAAGTAGGGGATTGATTAGAAAGGTTCTTGTAAGGTTTCTGTGATGAGAAGATGTCTTAATGAGAATTGTTATTGTTGTTTTTTTTTTGTGTGTGATGGAAAGTGTATTTTGTTATTGCGGATAGTTTAACCATTGTGGTAAAAAAATTGGAGGTCTTCTAAGTTTGACTGACATGTGTGCCTGTCTGTGGTGTTGACTTTTCAAATGGATTCCTCACTGTAAAATTTGAAAATATTGGCAATTATGTCAAAAATATTTTACTAAAAATGAATTTTTACCGTCTCGTGAGATAACCATGAAAAAAATATTTCAGCGTTTTAAAAACAATCAAATCTAACACCATCTTTCTTTTTGTTACAGATTCAAAAACCAGCAAAATGATACCTCATTCTACGTGACACCTACAGTGTACAAAGTGTACAGTTTTACAAGAAGTGAACAAAAAGTGTACTTTTTAGTGTACATATGTGTGAAAAGGGATTGCGTAGTGATAAAATGACGAACATTACTCCTGAGACCAGGATTATGATGATGAGGTCTAACGATGGAAGAAACAGTTATAGGAGACAGGTATGTACTACCTATATTTCACTAGTATTACATGCGTCATTACTAAGCATGGAGTTGTAGGGATGTAAACCAAAATTATTGTCCTGCCCATTGACAACCCCACCTGCTATGGTGCACTCTGCTTAAAAACGAACAGGGCTCTGGTAACCGACCGGTGACATGGCAGTATAATCACTGCACAGCATCAAGTGGGATCTGAGACAAGCGAACAAAAATGTGGGTTTTCTTTGAAAAAGTGTAGTCCATCCGCTCTGTCGTGTGGTTTTTATATGTGGTTTTGGGTTCGATTCCTGGGTAGGTAATGTGTAACAGACTTTTCATAATGTCTGATTTTCCGAGCGGATAAACCGAGCGGCATCGCCAGATTCGTAAGGACTGTGTATTACAACAACAACATTGCAAACAATGACAATGTCTGTACAAAAATGACGAGAAGAACGAGAAAAAAGTGTGAAAAGGTTCTAACTATGTAAGGTATGTTTTTATTAGTCAAAACATAAGGTGGAATTATAGTGCAATAATATGCTCTCTCTAAATGAGTAAATATAAGAGATTAATTAAGTCATATTACATAAATTATAAATATTATAATAACTTATGTACTGGGAACATATATCTCATGTTATTCTGTCATTCGTGTGAGAAAATAATGTTCCCACACGCGTGAAGTAAGTTCACTGTTTTTCTAAATCTTGACATTATTATTTATCGATCAGCCGTCTTTCTACGATAACTGTCCTGTGCGATAACTTATCGTTATTGGAAAACGTGTTGAGAATATTTTCTTTATGTAAGTAAAAGATTTATTATTCTTCATACCTTCATCTTCTGTAAGTAACCAACTATGTAGCGACAAGTTTATTTTTGCTGTCATGGCTGACTGTTTCTACTGAATCTAAAAACGGAGTCGTTCTCATTGATAAGAAATTGGCTTATTGTATTTTCTTCTTCTGCTAAAATAGGAAATTTAAGGTGTGCATGTGATATTTTTCGGCGCCCATTTGCCCATATAGAAAACTAGCTTCCTTCAGCGGTTTTACCCGACCCTTGAGAACTATATCGCGTAAAGTATCTTCCTCTATATAAAACTGAAAGTTTTTTTTCAAATTGGGCCAGTACATCCTGTGACTACAGCGTTCAAGCAAACCAACAAATAAACTCTTCATTTTTATAATATTAGTATAGGCGTAAAGATTCGGAAAAAATGTTTACCTTCTAAAAATGATAAAGTCATAAACGATGGGCAGGCGTGCAGTCGGATGCGTATGGGTTGGAATGTGGGGTTCGTCAAGGTGGTTTAACATCTCCTACACTTTTCAACCTTTACGTTAATGACCTCATTGATAAACTCAGCAGCGTCAAAGTGGGTTGTCATATTGACGGAGTATGTTTTAACAATATCAGTTATGCGGATGACATGGCGCTGCTGAGTGCATCGCCTTGCGGTCTTAGAAAACTTATAGGCATTTGTGAAAATTATGCTCAGAGTCACGGTTTGACTTACAATGTTAAAAAGAGCGAAATCATGGTTTTTGAGACTAGGGGTAAAAGCCATAATTTGATACCACACCTGCTACTCAATGGGTACCCATTAAAAAGGGTATTCCATTTCAAATACTTAGGGCACGTTCTTACCCCCGATCTTAGGGACGATGAAGACGTGGAAGCGGAGGGCGTTGTCGGTGAGAGCGAACATGCTGGCCCGCAGGTTTGCAAAATGCTCAAGAGCAGTAAAAATCACTCTTTTCAGAGCTTATTGCACATCTTTTTATACGAGCAGCCTGTGGGCTAGATATACTCAAAAAACATACAGCTCCATCCGTGTCCAATTCAACAACGCGTTCAGGGTGCTGTTGGGGCTACCTCGCTTTTGTAGTGCCTCTGGAATGTTTGCGGAGGCGAATGTAAATTGTTTTTTCGCTACAATGCGTAAGCGTTGTGCCTCCTTAGTGCGTAGAGTGCGGGCCAGCTCCAACAGCATGTTGGCCGTGATTGCAGACAGACTGGACTGTCCTTACCTGAGCCATTGCTGTAAAGTCTCGCATGGGGTTGAGCAGCGATGACTCGGGTTTATAATATGTTGAGTGTGATATTGTGTTCCTAGGATATATAACTACTAACATAGGGTAAGAATTTTGTATTACTAACAAATTTGAGTCTTGTTACTTGAATAAATGAAGTTTAATATATATATAAACACATTTCTCTCACTGTTACATAAAACAGTCGCTCGTAAAAACTGTGAATTTTACGAGACATCCCTTTTTACGATCTTCCTTCGTTTCCGATAACAACACTCATTTTCGGACAAACTCGACACACTTAACGGTGCTGGTGGCGAAATACGGAACTAATGTGATTTGTATGGAATTTGACAGCTCTCTGACAGCTCGCCTTGACAAGCAGCGCCGCCCTGACGCGCAAAGTTATGTGTGTCGGTCTAAAATAACATGGTTGCTGAGTGGACAGCTGTCATTTATGGATAGTTTTTGGGTTATTTTTTGACGAGAAAGTTGCAACACGTGAACATTGGGCAAAACTGAAAAAAACGTCAGCATTAAATAGGTATAGTTTATTCCATCACGTTGTTACCCTACACAAAAATCAAATACATTTTCATTAAAATTTGGAGATTATCTTACAGCATCGGATAGTAATTCTAAGAATTCGTCTAACACGGAACTTTTCTAAATTAGGTACGCTCCTAAAACCACAGGTGCATCTCTAACCTCAAACAAACTTTCCTACAAATTCATTTAATTTAATTCCCCACCTTTAATAGCTGCCATAAATTAAAACCACCAACTTAATTACCAGAGCCAAACAAATTAATATTTCGTGAAGTAATAATCAATTTTAATAAAATTATACACATTCGAACTCTGTTTCACAATCCGTCAATTTCAGTGACATTAACTGTGCCCATCATTTTCGTTGCCAAGTCACATCATTTATCATCCTTATTTCCTTGGAAACAAAGTTCATTATCCCGTGGCAGAAATGCGGAATTAAATTTGTCAACACCCATGATCATTATTCGGTCGAAACAAGTCTTGTACCGTCGCTTTAGGGTTCATTTTTGGTTGAGTTAAATGAAAATGTTGGTTTGTTTTAGGGGGATAGAATGTATGGCAGTGTGCCGTTCATTGACCCCGCCAAATGTTAGGAGTCTAGCGGACGCTTTCTGATAGAGTAACTAGGGTTGTCCCGGGATGTATATCGAGGTCGATGATTATTTTGTGCCGAAATAGAATATGGGTTGAGGGTGTTGCAACAAGGTGATGACTGGTGACACAGTTTTTGATGGATACTGTTAGCAATAGGACTTTTGAATGTCAATTGAAAGAAAAATCGATAAAACAAATACAATTTCAACGAGATAAAACTTTCAGTGTAACTATAATAATTTAAGTTTAAATACTACTACTATAATGGTACTTAGTTTCAGTTTAAAAAGTTTTGCAATTTTTTTCTCATTTGGATACATCACATTTCATTTAGTAAACATATTCCAAAATTATTTATTATATAATACATAGTTAAACTACATACAGCTGCAAAAATCGGCCATCCCGCCATCGCTCGTTATATCGATATATCGCAGTAACATCACTAGCTCACCATTCACACATGGCGTCGGAAATCGATCGATCGACGTACGTGTACCGACCATGTTCCCGTAACACTGATGTATGTCTGTACGTTACAATGCACGGGATAAATCTTATAATGGAGGAATTTGTGGAAAGAAAGAGTTTATTTACTGGGTAGATAATATAATAAATATGTTTTATCCAGGACTCGAAGGAATGACTTCACAACTATATAAAATACAAACATCCGAATTGAAAACTTCGTCCTTTTTGGTAATAAGTAAGAAAAACATACAATTCAAATCAGTCAAAGCGTCTGCGAAAAAAACTAAATATCGAATTGAGAACTTCCTCTTTGTTTGCAGTGGGCAAAAATCGTCTAATCTAGCAATTTCTAAAAGCTTCATTATAAAGCACTATTATTTTGTCTTAGTACAGGAAGTAGTTCCAGCAAAACAGCTTAGTAAAGCTTTAAAACAAGTCAACCTCGCAATTAAATTTTAGTATCTCATTTTCTTCCAAAACTAAAATCTGTATTTACTCATTTCCAAACACAGTTATTTGTTTACAACGTAACGGTGTTACTGTCCACATTAAACCAGCTAATTTAACTATTTCTAATACTAATTCATACTTATAAATGTCACAGATATTGGGAACACCAAATTATATGGCAAGGTGTCTTTAAAACGCACATTAAATTCAATCTATGGGTACCATTAAAAACCACAAACTACAGACTAAATAGTCGGGCGACAGTTGCCTCAGTTGTCAATCATTTCTAAAAGAAAATCTTTATTCCAATCAAAGTTTTCAGTCTGTCTGATACCGGGTAAATAACTGATCTTTGTAATGTGCGTACTACCATTCATCTTCATACTGATTTATGAGCCCAAACAAACTATCGGCCGACTAAAAGTTTGCAGTCTGCTTTTAATGTTATAGTAGTTTATATTACTGGTTTAAAGTGTCGAAATTACCTTTGAGGTGGTCTCCAAAATAAGTGTTAGTTATTAAAGAAATTGTTTGTGATCTAATTTAAATTAATTATACTTTTGGATTAGTGAATGGTTTAGTTTTTTGATGTGGTATTAAGTTTGGTAATTGCTGTATCATTTGTAGTGATAGATGTAATTTTTGGTGGCAGGAAATGCATAGTTTGTTTAGTTTCGATAGTAACCATATCTGGACTGCGTTCTTCTTATCTTTTAAGTTATCCGGAGCAGATTAAAATCGTGCTGTAGTGTCGCACACAAATATTTCATCTGGTCTAGTCGCTCTAGGATACAGTAACAAATTGAAAAATACGCAAAACTGAAATCTTTATGCACGAAAAAATTCCAACAGTGGAACTCAAGACTTTGATTGCAATGTAACAGTTGCATTTGTGACCTTTAGGAGAGTCATAGTAAATAAATAACTGTTTGACTGATCATTGCATAATACATGTGAAGTAGGTCAAAAAGACGTATAAACAATGTCGCTTATGATCTTAAAACGCTTATAGGTAGGACCACTGAGGAAGGAAAGATAGCGGAGATGCCATAAGGACGGTAAGTCAGGCGCCTTCTTGTTGGTCAACGTGCGAGGCGTCTGTTACTAGAACTCACGAGGCATATGGGTTTCTTGTCAAATCCAAAACAATTTGCCAAAGATTGGCCTTCATTGATTGGATATTTTAGTTTTGAAAATTATGGGAGAGTTCTAATGAAGGCGTAGCTAGTAACGATTCTCGTCCCCCAAACACCCGCATTTTGTCGCGCTACTTTCTTAGGAGATTTTACGTTATGACATCTCCGCTAGTCAGTTTGTTCTCCATGGGTAGGACGAATGGCGTCGTGCGTTTGTAAGCGTTAAGCTGTTTGTAGTTTGCTTTCTGCTTGAATAAGTTTTGTGAGATAAGTCCTAGAGACTCTGGGAGGGTCACTTTGGAATCATTTCTAGGAAAACCTCGTATTATCGCGAGAAAAATAGCTGCAAAGGTTGTTCTGCGCACTTAGTTGTTAGACCGACTAAACTCAGATAAACATTTGTATGCATCACAATGCCACACAGTACCGCACAACGTACACCGGTGAAATCTAGCCCTCACACTAATCGAATAGGATACTCATGATTCAGAATTTTGTACTTACTTAAACAGAAGCAGAAGAAAGAAAGAAGAAAAAGAAGAAGAAGTCTTGCATTATTTAAGTCCTGAAAAAGCAATCACTTGGGACTCCTAAAACTAAACCCATCTCTCTTCCACAGATCCTGGCAGCTCTCGCGGTATCCCTGGGACCGTTCGCAGCGGGTCTCAGCAAGGGGTACATGTCACCCGCCATAGCATCGATGCAGGACTCCAGTCTCCACGAGGGGGGGTTCACTGTCAGTGATCAGCAGGCCAGCTGGATCGCTAGCCTTAGTTTATTAGGTAAGTTCTTTTAACTTCTTCTAAGCTCCGTTTAGTAGGTCTTCTTCTTGGCGAGACGATGGCAATCTGAGTATATATTTTAGTGGCCCAGTATTTCGCCATGCACACGGCATTGTCATTGGCGGCAAGTAGGTCTTTCGCTGTGCAGATGTTGGGCCATATCGGGCGGCTTAGAAAATGCAATGCCGCATTGTTTGTGGTGTGGCAATTAGTTTTTTTTTATATATTTACATTGGGAAGAAAGGTTAACACTAATGGTATGTCTGCGCCTTTCTCCTGACTGGTTTTGGGTTGGGGAGGTATTGTGGAGGGGTTTGTGATGTTGTAGGTAGTTTGAGGACGGATAGGTTTTTTCACTTATAAATATATACATAATAAATAAAGTATCGATTAGTAGGTACAGACCACATTGTGAGTAAAGAACAGGTGGATTCAACATTGGAGAAGAACGAACTAGGTACTCCTAGTCGAGGGGCTGCGGCATTGTTTGAAACAGTTACCTCGACCCTGTTACATAAAGGGCTTAAGAAGGAACATGATGGGTTTTAGTCAGTAAGAGTCTGATACTCCCGCGCGAATCAATCTATTAATTAAAAAATAAAACTCTTCATCCAGCAGTTGAAATACCTAATTTAGCAAAATAAAGCACTGGTCATAAACAATATAAAATTAGATAAAAATCTGTCTTTGTAAGGATATCTTAGTTTCCATGAACTTTGTAGTATTGTTGCGACGCATTTTTGGTAGTGTGCGTCAGAAAAGCATATCTTGAGACAGTTTTAGGAATTAATTAAGGCTAATGAGATATAGAAAAGGTCATTGTTTGCATTTCGTCTACTGATGTCAGCATGTTTTTATTTAGATATTTAGGTAATCATCTAAATCTATTTATGTAGGTATCAATTTCGCTGTTACTATCTTGAATAGTCTCAACTTAATATTGTAACTTTGTCTGTGTATTGAGCTTTTACGCCAAAACCACTGATCCAACTTGAGTTAAATAAAGAAATATCAGTCTTTAAATTAAACTATCGGGTGGCTTAACTTACCTCCAATCTAGGCAAAAAACAGAAAAAAATGGGCAAGTCCTATTAAAACTAAAGACGAAAAAGCAACGAAGAAAGTATGGCAGTCTAGATTTGTGTATAGATTTTGATAAAATTGGCAAACCAAATACTGAAAATGGCTCTCTCAGGACACATATGAAACAGCTGGCGAAAACTAGTGTAAAATAAATACATACTATTTTCCCACATAAAAATATACTATATCTATTTACTAATAGCACAACCGCTGTGCAGTAGCATTGCAATCTGTTGCCTGCATAGAGCACTAGTATTAAAGCCTGTGGCTTTCATTGTTTATATTATCCAGGGCTCTGTGGATAACTAGCTTCTGAATAAGGGTATACTTGTGTTTCTATATAAACTTGGCAATTTTTCTATGTCATTTAATAAGGCAATTAAATAATTAAACAAAATTATAAGTGGTGAAAGGGGGGTTTTCGGGGACAGTGTCCAATGTAATAAATTGAAATAGTGCTCATTTAATTAGCGTAATTTCAATAAAAATACAATATTTTACTTTAAGTATGTATTTTGGCAATTAATAAAATAGTACATGGGCGTTTCCTCTGGTTTGGGTGATCGCCAAAGAAGATTTTACGCACGTTTATTAAATTGAGAATTCCTCAAAATATTACGAGCATATTTATTAGTAAAACCCATCATTAACAAAAAAATTGAGCGCATCAAATCCCAGATATTTTGCAACAGTGTACTTAAAGTACCTACGATAGATTCGTCATCCTTACAAAGATTTTTGAAGGTAACAATTTTCAAAAAAAGGTGCACAAATCCCATTAAAACGTTCAATAATGTTCCACGGAGAACAAACTGACTAGCGGAGGTGCCATAACGGAAAATCGCCTATGAAAGTAGCGCGCCAAAATCATCAGGCATCTCCGTCCATCTCCCGAGCCTTTTCTCAACTATGTTGGGGTCGGCTTCCAGTCTAAACGGATTCAGCTAAGTACCAGTGCTTTACAAGGAGCGACTGCCTATCTGACCTCCTCAACCCAGTTACCCAGGCAACCCGATACCCCTTGGTTAGACTGGCGTCACACTTACTGGCTTCTGACTACCGGTAACGACTGCCAAGGATGTTTTATGACAGCTGGGACCTACAGTTTAACGTGCCATCCGAAACAAAGTCTGTGGTACTTTCCTACTCCGTGTAATGTTGAATTCTCGGTACAGTCACGAATAGCTATCAAAAGTGTTTTTTCAATCACACTACGGGTATTACCATTGTTTGGTTTTAGGCTTTTTGTACTCGCTTGTACTCAGTACTAATTCGATTTCGTTTACGAATGTACACAAATCGATTGAGTTGATCGATATACGGAGTGTTAGAAATTGGATTTTTTGTTGGTCCCATTTTAAAGGGGCTTTTAAACAATGGCTAATCGCTTTGAGAAAGATTGAAGTTGTCAAGTAGCTGAGTTGAGGAGGTCAGATAGGCAGTCGCTATATCTTAAACTTTGGTACTCAGCTGCATCAATTTAGACTAGAAGCCGACAACATAGTTAGAAAAAGGCTAGGCAGATGATCCAGAATAAGGTTTGCAAAAACTTATTCCCGAGAAAATATAGCATATACCTACTGTTAAACAATTAAGTTGTTGGTTTGTAAACAAATTCTAGTATTGCTTAATTAATTCTGATAAGAACTGGCTGCAAAATACTTGAAACAAATACTCCATAAACATACATTATTACGGTACAAAACATACTTACTTGTCTTACAAACAAACAAGCGTACATTTCCCTATTTGCAAAACACTTAAACAATTATTTCGAAAACGTATGTCCGACTGTTTACGCCGGCCAAACTCGGAAATGGCTAAACCTTTACTAATGATCGTTTGCAAGCTTTTAGAAACTAAGAATGTATGGGTAAATATAAGGAAGGTTTTAACGTCTGTGAAGCAAGTTTTCTTTATGGTGTAAATAAAGATTTAGTATCTAGTAAACTTTGTAAGCAACTTTACACAAATTAATTCAAAGTATTCCGATTTAATTTTGTATAATTAATTCTATAAAGATTAACTTACACAAAGAGCAATTAAAAAGTTTCATTAATTAATTACTTAGCTACTGGCAATTTAATCATTATGTTTTACTAATCAAAGATTAGAAAGGCATCATGTTCTTCTCACGGACTTTCAGTCACGTTTACTAATATCAATGTAGAATATGTATTTAACTAAACATGCTATTATTAAATGCTATTATTACCTACTATGTATTTAATAATATTACACGTTCAAAGAACAGTCGAGGGCACTAATGATTAATCTAATTTCCATTGTTCATAATTTGGGAGTATCTCTAACGAATATTGTCTGATAGATTCGTTTTAGTTCGTGAAATCTCACGTATAATGTAATGAACTAAATAATTGCGAAGGTGTAAGAGCGGCTTAACTATTAATGACTTGCTATTTTGAAGATTGTTTATTTTACTATCAGTTTATTTCCTAAGTAAATAAGACTCAAAGTTGGTGTGCGAATAAATAGTCTTTCTTTCTTTCTAATGTCATCGACTGTACTCACGAATAAATCGTTTTTCTTTCTTTCTTTTCTTCCTTTCTAATTTCCTCGACTGTACTCACTCTACATGAGAAAGCATCAAAAACAGACACCATTTCTTAACTAAAGTCATTCCAATTCTATGTGGCCAATATTTACCACCAACTTACTGCAATCTTTATAACGTAAAATTCTCTTAGAAATTCACCCAAGCGATTATGGTGGTCATAAGTTAAGCTACCAATGACATTGTCCATTCAACAGTCGTTTGCACTAATGTTGCTTCATTAGGTGACTGAATGTCATTGCGGTAAGCGCCACTAGCGATAATGTCAGGAATTTCTGACAGATAGGTTTGGGAGAGGGGGGAGGTTATAAGAAATGGGGGGGTAACTTTAGAGTTGTATTATATGAGATTTTTTTTTTCAAAAGTAAAGATCTTTGCAGCTATTTGGTCATTTACACACATATTCTTTGTGAAATGAAAATTGCATAGGTTACCTGATTCATCATCACCAGCCATTTTTATTGTCCCACTGCTGGGCACAAGCCTCCTCTCATATAGAGAAGAATTCAGAGTTAAGGAACCTAATTATTTTAGAAAAATATTAATCGTGAATTGGTGGCATCCTTCACATTGGGACAGCTTAAGTTTGCCCCGATAAAAACTATCCTAAGTTCTTCTCCAATTTATAATCTATCTACGTATCAAAGCAATTCAAACAATTAGCCCATTTCTAACTCTATTTCTCAATTAAATAGACAAAATACTGTATATTAAATAAAATACATTTCAACAAAATACATATAAAAATCAAACACAGTTACTCTTGCACTAAATAAACGATACTGGATTAGGATAAAATGGATCACCCAAATTCACCACATTATTATCCTTAACTTACATAATATCAGGAAGAATCCCGTGACCCATAAACAAACGGAAACCTCATTCAATTCGTTCCAGAATAAATAATAAAATTCCCATCAATTTTGACCCGTTTTGCTCACTTCCCCAAATTTTGCGAACGTTATTGATCATAATTTGAGCTGTCAACTTGACAGATGTCATTGTACCCAGTAATCGGTTGAATTGGTTGAGATTTGGTTGTTCTGAAAGTTAAGTAATCGTTTAAAATGCTTGCCGTTATGTTCGAAAAAATAACTGATATACTTTTACTTACCTATGTAGTTTTGATTTTTATGGTCTTATTAACATCATCAGCCTTTCTTGACCTACCTAGCTTTAATCATCAGGCTTGCTCAAAGCGGATCAGCGATTTCGGTTATAAAGTACATTAAATTAAGGAAAGTTAAGTCAGGGTCTTACGTTATTGAACTGGATACTGAATAAATACTTAAGAATTGTTAGATGTCAATGAGTCAGACTTTTTAAGGTCTCACTCAAAGTAATACCTGCTAATAAAAGGTAGTTTACATAAGTAATATTCAACATAATTTGGTCTCCGCTTGTATGTCAATATTTTGGTAAAAGCGATCTCAGTCAGCTGCCCCTTATTTCAGCAAAATACGACCTATATGACGTCATAATTTTTACGGGTCAATAACCTCCCATATTTACGAACCACCCTTCAATGCACAGAACACACACAGTCACACATACATGCGTACTTAAGTATATATGTACATGTGCGTTGAATCTGTGTGTACCATACCTACAAGGAGAACAAAATGACTAGCGGAGATGTCATAACGCAAAATCTCCTAAGTAGCGTTCAGTTACTAGCTCCGCCCTGTCATGTCTTCTGTAGAACCATTATTTTCAAAATAAAATAATCAATCAATCATGATCATGAATGATTTGTTTTGATTTGACAAGGAACCCGAACACCTCGTTAGTTCTAGTAACTGTTCGCGTCTACTATACGTAACTTAACCTACAAGAAGGGGTTTGACCCCCCTTATGGCATCTCCGCTATCATTCCTTCCTCCGTGGCACCATACGTTCGCGAAACACTGTTTTCACAATAAATCAGTTCGTGTTTTAAATCATTGTGAACACAAGCCCAGAACACATTTTACTCAACAATTACGTTGTCCGCACCTAATATTTAAAGTTGAAGTAATGTACAGTCGTATAACAATATGTACTGCCTCTAGAGATGGGAATCGGTGACAAAAAGAATCGATATCATACCGATTAGGGAATCGAATTGAAATCGAGTAAAGTGAATCAACACATGTAATTCGGTTTCATTTTGAGGGCATTAGAGTGATGTAACATTGATTTGAATGTTATCGATATTTCGACGCCTATTTTGTTTCTACTACTTCAAATCCCTATTTAATTAATGACAATTGCTATTTCAATTATTACGATGGCTTTACGAGTGCCCTCTTAAACGATAGTCTCGACAACTGATTGATTTGACCTTTCCTATTCGATTCCGTAACACAACTTTGAATCGATTTCAATTAACCTCCCTATCTCTAGTTGGAGTAAATAGCAATAAATTGGCAGCGTTTGATAAATAAACTTCAGCAATTCGACGCTTTAAGAGATACGTTTAACACCGAGTCTGTTCAATGTTACCAGGTGAGAAACAGTTTTGATACTAATAGTCTAATTTTATTCGTTGGCAACACTATTTGTTTCGTAGAAGTTCTTTTTTCAAATGTTTTGCGAGGTTATGTGGAAAGCTTGAGTTTGGTTTGTAAGCTTTAGTGCTGGTAATAATTGTTAATGGCTACATGTGGAGTTTGGGAAAGTATTTTCAGTATTGAGAGTAAATAGGGACCTGCTTGGGTGGGTTACTTTTTAATTCGTATGTCGATTAATAAATGGTCATTCGTGTAACTAAATATGAAACAGATAATATGGGGAAATTCTTAATCTACCCGGAAAAGAGTTTGCCTATGTTAGCAACTCGGGGATAGTTCAGCTGAAAAGTGAAACAATTTTTGTAATCGGATAGTGAGATAGATAGAAGTAACTTCTATAATAAATTAGTATCGATATATATACTTAGACTGTTTACATTTGCAATATGACGCACAATAAATTCGCTCCTATTCTTTAAAAATCTGTCCTAATAATTTTGCAAGCAACTGTACCGCCTCAATGTAGTCGGTAATTGGCGCTGCGATCGCGCAACGATTTGTCACGTCGAGCATAAACCATTGCCAAAGGCGCCGAGTGTACCTACAGAGAGAAGTAGCTGCTAGGTTACTGTACAGGCAAATATTATTAAGGTAAATATTGGCGAACTATATTCCTATTACATATCTAAAATATTTTAAATTTAAATTTAAACTATTCTAGTATAAATCTAAAACTAAAAAGTGTAAAAAAATCGTCTCCATCGCTATGTTCTTTAATAATATTTCATCATCAGCCATATATGGTTCTACTAGGCTGCGGCCTCCTCTCACACAGAGAAGGATTGAGCG
Source organism: Helicoverpa zea (assembly GCF_022581195.2). Lineage (NCBI taxonomy): Eukaryota > Metazoa > Arthropoda > Insecta > Lepidoptera > Noctuidae > Helicoverpa > Helicoverpa zea. Next base: position 1,557,369 of record NC_061475.1, read on the forward strand.
TTAATCACCACGCTTGTTCAATGCGAGTTGGTACCAATATTTTTAAGTTCATTAATATATATTCACTGTCATTATCATCAGGATATTGTTCACCCTACTTCTGGGTAAAGCCATCTTCTTATACAGATAAGGTATGAGCATTGATCACTAAGCTTAATCAAGACAGATTGGCGATTTCCGATTTTACGAGTCCAGATTGATAACTGGATCAGAAAAGGACAATGTTTTCCTTCGCCATTTGTCAGTAAGAAAACCTAGTTGTTGACGGTTTCACAAAATACAATAAAGAAGCTTGTATGTTATTCTGATATAACAGATGCAGATTAATCAAAATCTATTCAGAAGTTTTTGTGTCTGTGAGTTCCCAACTCTCAAGTGTGAAAGTGTTACATGATTTTGAAAAAGTGTTAACAAGACAGGTTTTGAATTTGTACGTTGCAGGTGTAAATCTCTATTTTCTAGTTAGTGAATAACCGTGATCTAGGCTAGTTAACTACATGTTATTACTGCTCGATAAATACTTACTATTGTCTGTATCTTGAATGGGAGAAAGCATACATACCTAGTGGTTCAGAGAATGTACTTATGTGTTGTACTTTCTTAGTAATTATATTGGAGACTAGTTTCTATTCGCAACTTTGTCTGTATTGGTTTCATAATTAGGTACGTATATAAAGAGAATAATTTTATAGACTTAGGTGGATTAAATAAATTACTAAGCCTTAGTACCTAAACATTTTGTCTCAAATTGTGTAGATTTTTAATTTCCTTATTTTTTATATTATATTTCCATAAGGTAATAAATAGATGTTGAAGAGACTTAATGCTAGGTATTGTATTGACAACCCTAAGTTTTGTATTGATTGTGATTCATTGATTTCAATTGCGTGTAAGTCATTTTCTACCCAAATTCATTCAGTAGTTAGTTGTTCGAGCATACAAACATTCGTGCTCATAAAGTTTCCCGATCTGAACTTAATTACCAGTGATTATGATTGCGGAACTGTCAAAATTATGAACGAAACTAGTAGCAGTAGATTTATTTTCTTCGCGCCGCCCGGGACTGCGGGATCGCTCCGTGGTAGGAGATGGTACACAATGGGCACCAGCAGGAACATGGTGGGTTTTAGTCAGTAAGAGTCTGATACTGACCCCGCTGTAGGTGCAAAACAAGCGTTATAAAACACTGGTACTTTCCTGCATCCGGTTAGACTGAGAACCGACCCCAAACATAAGTAGTTGGTAAAAGGTTGGCATTGGCAGATTATGAGATACGTGAGAAGTCACAGCAAAGTGCAAGTATAAAAACCACAGTATTATATACTGCGGTTTTATATACTATATATAAGTAGTAGCCATTTGTAATCGTAAAATTAATTCATAGTTCAGGTCCTAATACTTTAGTAATCTATGCAGCGTTGTTAATCAAATTGATTAAATTGAATTAATCAATTCACCTGTTGTCTGAGTATTATCCAAACCGGTTGTTCTATGATTAATTTACTTGCCAAAGATATGACGTTTAGTTATTTTAATTAAGAAGATTTTAATTTAATTTGTAATTACGTGTTAAAAGCTTAGAGCTTTCACGTTCACTTTCAAAATAATTATAGTGTTTAGTTGCGTCGTGTAAACATGGTTTTTAATTGCTAGTTATTTGTATGTTTACATTGTATATACTTTGAAACGAAAGTGCAAGAACTTTTACTGCATTTCCTACATGTTTTCCAATTTCTTTATGTATCTATTTACCTAAAGTAGCCGGAAAATCCGAGAGTACTTCCTATAATTAATTGTATGTTTTATTTGCCTTAAACAAACTTAATACTTATGTATGTATACGGTAAATATTTTTAATCACTTCTATCACAAATCAATTCCAAACTGGCTGTCTTCTCGCGTCCTGTAGGAACTACTGCCCGTTTATGGACAAAATATAGCCTATGTCACTCCGAAAGAGTCTAGCTTTCTAACAGTGAAAGAATTTTTCAAATAGGTTTAGTAGTTTCGAAACCTTTAGGATACCTACAAACAAGCAAAAAATCCTCTTTTTCGTATGTATAGTATAGAAGAACTTGCAGATGTACTACTATGTAGTTTTCATTTTCCATGAATAAGGTTGTATCGTGGTTAGGTCAAATAGCTTTCAAAATAATTATTCATGTTTCAAGAGATTGCCTGCATACCTTTCTTATCGCCGTCCGTTCACATACATTTAAGGCCTATTTTCTAGATCAAGGTCTCAATAATTTAGCTTTAATTTAGCCACCGTTTTGTCGATTATCTTGCATTATCAGTTTGACAAGATACAAGATATGGGCTTACCACAAACCTAGGGTTGGGAGGTATTGGTAGACTTCGTCTATTTTATCCTAGCTAATATAATATTTGACTACAGTTCCTAAATGGAATCTTACCTAATTCTTGTTCATCTCCTGAGCCTTTTCCCAACTATGTTGAGGTCGGCTTCCAGTCTAACCGAATGCAGCTGAGTACCAGTGTTTTACAAGGAGCGACTGCATATCTGAACTCCTCTACCCAGCTACCCGGCCAACTCAATACCTCTTGGTAAGACTGGTTGTCAGACTTACTGGCTTCTGACAGTCGATTGATTTTTCATCAATGATATATGGTGGTGTTAATAGGTTAGTCTCTTAATCAAAACGTGTCTATTTTATTGGTCTTTCCGAAGTTTAATTCGAAGTCTAATTACAGCGATTGGTAATTACTTGAGTACCAGCCCGCTGAGTTTATAACGTCATTAAGTTAATTTATTTTTAGAATAAGGATGTTTTCCTGAAATGCTATAAAATTTTCTGCTGTTTCATGTTTATATCTAATTAGTATTGCTACCTCGTAAAGTTTTTAAAGGTTAATTTTATGTACACTCTTGATTACATCAATCACACGAGCAATGCTGAACATAACTTTAACTTCGTCGAACTGTACAATTTTAATCGAAGTTAGATGAGTAGTTTTTGAGATAAAGGCGGCCATAGAAGTACATACGGCTAGCCGTAATTAGTTTAATACAAGAGTTTTTTTAAGATGAAGGGTGGGCGTTCTGGGGTCTTCTGTTATTTTGCCATTCAAATAGTGTTGTTTCGCAGCCAAGTCCAAATAAATGATTATTGAGTTGAGTTTTTATAAATTTTCAAAAAGGCTATTCCTTACTCAGATCTGTCTATTCCTAATCGCGCCTTAAAGTTCACTAATAACTTCAAAATCGTGCTGGCTACTTTATGCTAATCATGGTTTCATGTTAATGTAACTACCTATACCTACTTAACTATACTTAGTAACGATATATAGTACAGGGCTGTTAGTGACATTTTGGGCCCAAGGCTAATCTGACTCCTAGTAGCTAAGTCAGTTCCATAAATGGAGCTATATTACGACGGATTTTGAAATTTTGAGCTGGGTTGGTCTGGGTACCTAGGTAGGTAGTTATGTAGTTGTTAGGTAGACAAAATGTTTGGTTTAGACCACCCGTATTGATTGGTGTTAAATCAATGGTTTTGAAACTATAGCTCAATGCTTTGATCGTATATTTGATATAAAAAGATAATCTTTTGTATAGAGGAAAGTATATTTAAAAAGGGTATGTTCTAATTCTTCTTTTTATCGAGTGAGCTGCTGATTAAACCACCTAACAAGCAAGTGTCAGAGTTTTTCAAATCCACCTTTCAAGCTTCTGTACCGGCAATATTACAACAACGACTGCTAATGAGTAACATTTGTGTACGGCTTTATATGCCCCCTTCGGCTCGGGGGTTTAATACAGCCAATTTCCAATGCTGGGAATGGAAAACAGCGTTAGATTTGAGTAGAAACTAACTACATTCACCAATCACCGCCACTCATTTTATTATTTGATCCTCTGATATAGAACTTAGAATTAATAAACCTTATCAAAATCTATTAGTGTTTGCACAGAAGCCAAACTATGCGTCAACTGAAACAGAATTTATTGCTAAAACTTATTCAAACACAAACAATAGAATCTAAAATGAACCTAAAACTGAATTTAACAAACAATAAGGAATGTGTGCAAATGTGTCAATGTCAATTACAGCTGTGAACATAATCTTATAGTTTATAGTGTAGATAAGGATATCTGCAAACCTATGTCACGAATACTTAGAGCAAAGAAACAACTGGAACCGCTATGCTCAAAAATCTCTTTGCAAAAAAGTCTGCCAAACGCTTGGGGGCATCGCAAAAGATAGTAATAGTTCGCAAGGATAAACTTGATAAACACTACATACCTATACATAGATATTATTATGAAGAAGTACGATAAACTGTAGGTCCCGATATCTGTGGCAGTCAGAAACCTGAAAGTCTGGCAACCAGTCTTACCAAAGGATATTGGGTTGCTCGGGTAACTGGATTGAGGAGGTCAGACAGGCAGGCGCTTCTTTTAAAACACTGCTACTCAGCTGCAACCGGTAGTACTAGAAGCCGACCCCAATGTAGTTGGAAAAAGGCTAGGCGGATGAACTCTCGTACCTTCAGCGTAGGGGAAGTTACGGCAATGGGTATTGGGGTATCCGGTAAGTTAAGTTATCTAAGCACGAATAATACCAGACTGGCTGTCTGATAAACAAGATTGTTTAGATAAACGAAATTATTATGAGGTTCTGTTCAATTCTCACTAGGATTTGGAATTCTTGACAGAAATAGACAGCGTAGAGTATTGTTGTAAATTATAGTGAGAATAGTGTCAACTAACTTGGTGTTAGGTTTCGTTAACATATCTTGCTATTTTGTCAATTAAATAATTTTCAAAACTACTAATAGAATGAACTATGTACCTAATAAAGGTTTTAACAAGTCTTAATTTTGTCCCCCCAAAAAATATAAACACCCTAAGTAAAAATCGGTGAAAATTCAAAATGATACAGTATGTAGCTGTTTTCTTTAATTTAACAAAATAGTAGTCCATAATCCTACGAATATTATGATTAAAGTGAATTGATTAGTTACCAATAAAAACATAGTCACATCAAGGATATTTTAAGACATCTTTATAAAGATATTTCTTAAGAGGTTGCCTACACAAGTTTCTTGATAGTTGCCACCTATCTATCATTATAACCATAAAAGGCAGCCATATTAGAAGTTTTGTAACACGTCCAAGCAGGATTTAATGACTGATTGCAAGCTAATCGCGCGGCACAAATATGTGGTTAGGTGACAATTTTATGACATAAAGCCGACGTATTGGCGCCAACATTTGCACCAATATGTACCTATTAACAATTGTTTGATTTAAAGGAACTGGCAAAGAATCCTTCAGTGGAATAAATAGAAAAGAAGAAAATATAACCAGGTACCAAACAGTTAAAGCTTCGAGCGAAACGGATTCTCAGATTCTCATGAATTATAGCCAAGATGTATGCTGATGCGTGGGTCTGTGGGCGGGCGTGGGTCTGTGGGCGGTGAGTTCGGGTGGCTCATCGACCCTCTGTCTTTCTAGACGACAGACCCGTGTCGACGGCGCGCGTTGTTCCACGCGCTCCTCAAAGAGATGTCAGCAACCCCAGCGGGGCCCAGCAGGGCCAAGGCCTGCCGGGGCTGCGGGTTGTTCGAAAGAGATACCGCGGCCCTGGTACATAAAAGGCCCATGACGGAACACGACGGTTTTTAGTCAGTAAGAGTCTGACACTCCCTCTCCGCTGCTAACCCACAGCGGAAGGGGTCATTTGATGATTTTTGACGTCGTTAAAAAAAAAAAAAAAAAAAAGATGTATGCTGATTAGGTACAGTGAAATTCAGTAATAAAATCCCTTTAAAATTTGGGAAAGCAGACTAATTGGCCCCTAAACCATTTACTGTCGAAAAAACAGATAGAACTACAAACATAGGTGCGCAAGTTGATGTGAATGTTCTATACCATGTATTGGACGTATATGTTGGACCAACATTGGGTCCAGCTTGTAGAACCATAATAAGTATTGTGTAATTCTTCTCACAAGTATTTGCTACTAATTTTATGTTTCATGACATATCGATACTAACATAAATAGAGATGTGCCCTTTGAATTGTCGATAAGAACCTTGTATATTCACGAAGCACCTAAAACCACAAATTCTGTAAATGCTAAATCGTTTTTCATTATAATTGGTGAAACAAATTGAAGTAATATGCCTATGTTTTACCGATACCCGTAGATAGAGACGGTAATTAATTTTGCAACTCAATAAGTCTCTATTAATATATGAAACTTTAAGTTATCTGTTTTGTTTATCTCGTACAAGTTTGCTGGTAGGCAGATTTGAACAAATAAGTCGTGTTTGGAATAATCTTGAAACTTAATGCCATAGAAAATAAATTCACTGTGACGTGTCTACTTCATTGTGATTTATAAAAGATACTCGATTACTATACCTGCTTAGTTTTTGCTTGTTTCTAAATATGTGCGGCTCCTCTAGTCCTTCGTCTTCCAAACCAATCACAACTAATTGTACTTGGATTCATCACCATTTCTTCTGATCATCACTGCTAATTCTTACCATTAGAAGAAGCAGCAGTAGATTTATTTATTTTTATTTTTTTATTTATAATACGTTTTGCACAAATAGTACAATGGCGGAATTAACGCCTTAGGCGTTTTCTCCCAGTCTACATTTGGGTGGTGGGGAAATAGCAGTGGTAGGTGCAGTTTTTAATACAGTAGATCAGTCACATTGTAAAACCACACTTAAGTTCTACCCACTAAAGTCTGATTCACCACAACCGTTCCTTCTTCGAACATGTCCATATTTTTCTGATGCCCAATCAGCTAGATACTGATGGCTTCTACATCCTGGTTTTCATCATAAACCTTGATTATTCCTAGCATAAACATGTCATATTATCTGTAGATAAATAGTTTTGGCCCGCGGCTGTGTCTGAGATTACAAAGATTTATATCCAGACTAGGTTTGTGGTCTGACTTCTTACGGCCAGTATTTTGTGTTACGTTGTAATGAGTTTTCTTGTTTATTTTGTGGGGAAATTGCATTTTTGGTATTATCTTGGTTCCTGATATTCTGCTATATTTTGAGCATTTTTTAATGATATTTGTTTGGTTCACTTTCTTCTTTGTCCTATCCGATTTGGAAGATAAGTATCAATTTTTCATGAGTATTTGGTTAGTCTTTCATCTAACTATTTTTTAAAGTAGGAGAGATGGAGAGACCCAGCTTTAAAGCCCCTTCAAACGGTGCAAAAACTGAAGGCATAAACAATGCAAGAAAAAAACCTTTTTTGCAAACATTCATACTTACTACCTGTGTCTGCAATTTCTTGATGATCTCCTTCTGTCTTCCTCCTAATTAAACCACCATAATTAATACCCCAGCCAAACGGTCTACAGTCTACACCAGTAACTATTAGTTACGATTATCTACCAATATAAATAGCTCAGCTCCCGGCTCTGTCTATATATAATTGATTTATTTGATAGATCGCGACAGGATAACAAGTTGACACTATTGATTTGCTGAATAAATCTTGAATCCGGGATCGAATTCGTGACTTCACTGTTTTAAGATTATTATATATTTGTTAGGTAGGTATATTTGGTAGTAAACGTGACGGTTATTAGTAATAAGTTAGTTACAACTTATGCTGTTGTTTTTGCCTTGTTTTGGTTATCTTGATTTATGTGAAGTTGATTTTGGTTAAGGGAATCGGATAAGGTGTTGCTTTGTAATATGTATTTCTAGGATGTTTCAAAATTAAAAGCTGGTGAGTTGGTTGCGCCTCTTCTTCACAGCAAAAACAGTAGGAAGTGATGAGGGGTGGGTGTTTCGAAGGCTGCCTTTTACACACTTTTTGATCAAAAAGTAATGTTTTGCAGCCAAGTTTGAATAAATGAGTTTGAATTAGAAATAATACTGGGCACAAAAAATGAGCACTCAATAAAAGTCCAATTTACAAAAGACAGCCCGATCGCCATTTCCCTCAAGTTTTCTCTAAAAAGAGGTTAAAGTATATAGACCGGATACCTATGTTAGTATCAAACAATGAGGAGAGTAGGATTTGGAAGTGACTCATACAAACACGAAAAACAGACGTAAATTAAAGAAAGACTTATTGCTGAGTTCAAAGTGCAAAGTCTGAGAAGATTTAAAACAGGTTGAGATTACTCTCCGATTTACGACTTTAATACAGGCCTAAATATACATACGGGTAACTTAAAGTTTACTTCACAGATGATTAAAAAAAAAAAGATTAAAAAATAATTATTATATCAATGTCGAGATTATGATGTCAATCAGTCCATTTTCAGAGTAAAATGAGAATATAAAATTTTAATACATTATAAAGTAAAACCATTTAGTAAAAACCATTGTTAATTACATTTTACAGCTTAATGAACACTTAACAAGAGCTCTTAGTGAGACATTAAAGCACATTAACAGCTTTCAGACAAAAACCCTTTTATATTATAATCGTTTTAATTCAATTTCAGCACTGAGTCATCCTTTTAAATTATTATTGTGAGTAAACAAAGAGTAGTGAAACAAAGCAATCTTTGGCACAGCAAGGAGGAAGGAAAGATAGCGGAGATGTCATAAGGAAGGTAGGGCAGGCGCCTCTTGTAGGTCAAGCAACGTACAGTAGGTGATTCAGCCTGATTAGTTACTAGAACTAACGAGGCGTTTTAAATCGTTATCAAATCATTGATTGACTGGTGATTTTATTTTGAACATAATAGGCGGGTTAGAACGAAGATGTGTAAAGGAGCTAGTAATGTTCCTGGTCCCCAGAACACTCGCATTTTCGGGCGCTACTTTCTTAGGAGATTTTGCGTTATGACATCTCCGCTAGTCATTTTGTTCTCGATGGCCACAACTCAATTTCATAGACGTCTTAACTAGACAAAGCAAATGTCTAATTGGGACTTTAAGATTAAGATGTAGAGTCCAAAATTGCATGGCAAAGGTTTGGAGGCTTAAGACGTTTTGGTTTTCAAGTAATTGTTGTAAGTTATGTAAGTGTTTTCCTTTCAGTGTTGTGAAATATGGCGTTAGTTTCCAAATGTTTAGCGTTTTGTTTGTAAAACTTGAAATGTTACTACATATTAGTACAAACAATCTTAATGTTTGGAGGCTTTTTGGGGATAAAGATTTTGACATCCACTTTTCCTTTACATTTCCGTATATTTTCACCAAGATTAATTAGTTTTTCTTTATTCGAATTTTTCGTCCCATTTCCGTGGATTTTTGTCATAACTGGCTTAATATTTTTTTTAAAGTTTTACCTAAAGGAAATTCTATTGACCAATATTCTTTAAATAAAATAGGTACACTTGGTTGCATTTTATTTGGGGCAATTTTTAAAATGTTCAATATATATAAATGTTTTTATTTATATGTTTTATATATTAATCAAATAATACGTAATTGAAACTGATTTAGGACAAGCATTTTTAGGAACACTTACAATATTAATATTATTTTAATCCTAACAAAGCCTAAGTCCTTTGCTTTATAGTATACAAAGTCTAGGCTGCCGAGCTGTAAGCTTATTAAAAGATAAAACCACATAGCTCTTATATCTCAACATCGTAATAATATCTTGTATTATGAACATATTTACAATAATACCACCGGTAGAACTAGCTACACAACTTTCTTCGGAGAAATCATTAATAACAATATCTTATGCTAAAATATACATGCTAACTTGAGGTTTCGAGTTAAGTTAGTACATTGACTTTTCTATGTTTAACTCTTTCTATATTAGACAGACTTATGTTGATATTTTCTTATAGTAAAAATGTAAAGTTTTTAATCCATATATGTATCTGTATGTTTAAGGGCCTATGCACACCACGTTTTTTAAACGCGCCGTCGCACAGTGGATCCAAATTGAAAATTAGTGGACATAGGCAACAAAGTTCCAATATCGATTCGATATGTTTTTATGTGATTCTACATGATATTCCAGACAACTTTTACTCTTGTGAAATTTCTTCTAAAGTCGATCGTTTGTCTGAAAAAAAATAAATTAGATTTTTTTGTATGGAGCGACTCACGTTTATTGTTTTTTCTTCAATTGTACGAATATGTTAGGTCTGTGGCGTGAGTATATGATACTTAGGGTCATTCTCTATCCAAGAAAAAATATATCAGCGCCGGCCATCTGCAGCCGCGCGAGTAATCATTCGGTAAAAAAATAATATTTTCTATGACATTTTTTGCCTTTTAAGATCAATTCAAAGTATATTTTCTGTCTCACTTGGCTGTTTTCACCTTATTTTTGGTTAAATATATAGTTTTAATGGCACATAGGTACTCACAACCAGTAATTCTAGCAGAGGTTTTGTTATTATTGCATGTTATCGGTGGCACCTGCATTGTGATTGATGACTCATTTTTGTTGTGCGCTCGTCTAAGCGCACAACTAATTAGTCATCGAAAAATGCTCGTCTCTGATTGGCTGTAATTTTTTTTACTACCTGCTAGTCATGTTAATATGTTCACTACTTGAGTAATTAACACTGACTATAAATACAAAGACATTTATTATGTCCCTCTAGTTTCGCTCTTGTCGCTTATTTGTGAACACGGTGAAATACTTTTATTTTAATATTTACGTTAGAACTATGGCTGGATTTTGTACCAACCTAGATCTTTTTGTGAAATTAAGAAGTGGTGGTGATCTGAAAAATTATATGTTTCTATATGAAAGTATAATTTCTGTTTTGAATCCACAGTTTCTGAAGAAGACAAAAACCTAATCAAGGAGTTCTGTCGGCTTTTTTGTGTAAGTCTAAATAAAAAGTGGACAGAGTCAAGTAGAAGTCAAAAAACTTTTATGAATCGTATAAATAATCGCAATTGGTTGGAAAAAAATATCAACTGGCCTGTTTTTGACAGTGTTGACCTGAGAAGTGAGTTGGGCTTTTCGGACGCAGACTTATCTGAGCCAGTGGATGTGAATTCCCATGTTCCTAATCTTGCAGTATGTACTACGGAAGCGGTAACATCTACCTACACTCTACAGAAAACCGTTCGAAGACTTATGTAATAAGCAAAAAAAAGACGTTCTACTTCCATAGTAGAAGAAAATTCAGAGGAAGAGTTGTAGGACTGGTACTTAACAAAATTGAAAGACAACGGCAAAACGAATCTGGCAAAAGTAGTCGAATACCTTTCCAGTAATCCGGAAACGCTATCCCAAGTACACGAGCGACTATTCAAAAAGCAGAACCTAAGTACCGTCTCTGAAGATAAGTGCTTAGCTCTTTATACCTCACTTGCGCTCTCGAGATGGAAGTACTTACTTAAGACTTCAGAAACGTCAGAGAGAAACAAACTCGGAAAACGGACAGAACAGCAACAAACGAAGACATCCTCCCATGGACTTCTAATAAGCTCTGATCCCCACATATCCTACATAAGGCCTAAAATAACGAAACAGGTTCATGGTGAGTTGTTGCCTGAAGCAATTCAGTTGTTACAGACTACCGAGCCTCCCTGTGATAGCGAGATTATGGAGGAAGAAGAATGCCTCATAGCAGAGTCCGAAAATTTGCTGGACCCACTTCTGGAATAAGAAATAAAGTGATCCGGCTCTGGACTGTTCCCACAAAAGCCCATCAGGGCTGGTATGACAAACAGCCCCTTTCAGGGCTTTAATAATTTCACAATGTTCTTTCGATCATACGTACGATAACTTATACTATACTTTACATACGCTTGATTGTGTAAATAATGATTATCAACGTCTTGCCCATAAAAAATCAAACTATTTCACCTATATTTGACAAATAATATTTATTTTACAGGTAGCAGGTATTAAAAAAAATTACAGCCAATCAGAGACGAGCATTTTTCGATGACTAATTAGTTGTGCGCTTAGACGAGCGCACAACAAAAATGAGTCATCAATCACAATGCAGGTGCCACCGATAACATGCAATAATAACAAAACCTCTGCTAGAATTACTAGTTGTGAGTACCTATGTGCCATTAAAACTATATATTTAACCAAAAATAAGGTGAAAACAGCCAAGTGAGACAGAAAATATACTTTGAATTGATCTTAAAAGGCAAAAAATGTCATAGAAAATATTATTTTTTTACCGAATGATTACTCGCGCGGCTGCAGATGGCCGGCGCTGATATATTTTTTCTTGGATAGAGAATGACCCTAGGTATCATATACTCACGCCACAGACCTAACATATTCGTACAATTGAAGAAAAAAAAATAAACGTGATTCGCTCCATACAAAACAATCTAATTTATTTTTTTTCAGACAAACGATCGACTTTAGAAGAAATTTCACAAGAGTAAAAGTTGTCTGGAATATCATGTAGAATCACATAAAAACATATCGAATCGATATTGGAACTTTGTTGCCTATGTCCACTATTTTTCAATTTGGATCCACTGTGCGTCGACGCGCGTTTTGGGAACGCACGTCGACGGCGCGTTTTTATCCTGCAGAGCAGTTTGTTGTCATTTGTATTGATACAAACGCGCGGCACCGGCGCGTCTGTATCGATACAAACGCGCGTTTGCATCGCGCCTGCATCTGCATATACAGGTGTGCAAAGGTCTACAGGCTGCGTCTGTCTTGCGCGCGTATCGCGTCTGTATCGCTACAAACGCGCGTCGACGGCGCGTTTAAAAAATGTGATGTGCATAGGCCCTAAATGGTGAGAAAATTTAATAAATCTGCGGGCATTACATATATAGGCAATGAAAAAAACTTTATGTAGGTGTAAAAGCATAGTACATTGTCCTTTATCATCTGTCTAGCCTTTTCCCAAACATGCTGGAGGTGGCTTCCAGTTCCAGTTAACTAAATGCAGACGAGTACCAGTGTTTTACAAGAGCGACTGCCTATCTGACCTCAACCCAGTTACCCAAGCGAACTATTGGGTTGCCCCTAGGTAAGACGGTTTCTGACTACCCGTAATGACTGCCAAAGATGTTCAATGACAGCTGGGACATTATGTACAAAAATATATTATAAAAATATGCCTCGTATTTAATAACACAATTTACGGTAAAAGCAACACAATAATCAATAAAACCGATCTTCCGAAATAACCGTAATTTATAATCGATAAAACTGTCTCAAAAAGTATCTGGAAATTATTATTTATTGCCGGTATAATGATAATTGAATACACGTCCATTACGTTACACCCGCGAGCAGTTTGCGTATGTCGGTTCAATTATTATGTGACCAGTTTATTTTGGCACGCAGTGTAATGTGGGATTGAAGGAATATGATGGAAGTATGTGTATTTTATTAGCTTATTTGAATTTGATTGACAACACATTTTTAATATGAAAAACAAATGAGAATCAATTGGTTTTGAGTTTTCTTTAGCTTTCCTGAATTAATAATTAGATAAGTAGTTAAGATTTATTAATATTATAATTTTGGTTATACGAAACATAACATTTGGCTACCTCCCTCTACCTAAACACGATATTCAATGAATTTTAGAAACAAAAACATTGTCAAAAGTGACCATTATTAAGCGTTGTCTCATGGAAGACTTTCCTTGAGGCAGAAACAAGTATGTAACCAGCTCTATTCCTACTCATACAACTTTAACGAGAAGCACCAAGGACTTTAACCAGTGCCAAGGACCAGTCTATTACAAACTGATTGATACTACGGTAATATGTTAGTTGAATAACTGTCAAACCCATAAAATATGGCGGCGTGAAGATTGCTTCCACGGAGGAAGGAAAGATAGCGGAGATGCCATAAGGAAGGTAGATCAGGCGCTTAGGTACTTGTAGGTCAAGCAACGTACGACAGGCGTGATCAGTTACTAGAACTAAAGAAACTTTCAGGTTCCTTCTTATGTCAAAACCAATCGGTCAAAGTCTTGATTGATTGGTGATTTTATTTTGATAATAATGAGCGGGTTGTATAGAAGGCGTGTAAGGGAGGAGCTAGTAACGAAGTAGTTCGAACCCTGCTTTCTTAAGAGATTTTGCGTTATGACATCTCCGCTATATTTTGTTCTCCATGATTTCACGCCATAACGTTTTATCACTCCGTAGTTAGCAATTTCAAGTGATATTAATAAACTGGAAGCATTATTCATTAATTTTAATCCGTTTAGTAGGCATTTACGCAATGATCAATTTGATGTGGTTATTATTTCATTGCTGAGGCAATAAGTTAGGGAAATAAATATCGGAGAGCGCTAAAGTAAAATGTATGAGTCTGATTGGCCCTTCCGTAATATTTAACTTTTAATGTTTTTAGGGTTTATATTGTTTGTATTGTATTCAGACAAATGTAGGTTTGTTTGGAAGTATTTTTTACAATGAGCCTATTTTTTACAATGGGCTAAACATTACAGTAAACCCAGTATATTGTGATCCCTGATTTATTTCATCGAACTATTCATATTAAAGGACATTGTTCAATTTTGGCCTAAGAACCGATGTGAATATAAATTATACTATAATTTTTATTTATTTTTATATTGTTTGAAACATATTTTAGTATTCCACGGACACTTCAAATAAATAAATTCCAAATAAAAAGTAGGGTCACCATTATTGATGCCTTATAAAATGTTTCCGTCAGCCAGTGCTGCCAGTTTCAGAAGTTTTCGGGATTTCGGTAAATACGGATCGAATTGAGAACCTACTTTCCGAAGTCGGTTATTAAAATTAGTTGGTAACACTTTATTCATTTAAATACCTAAACTGACTAGCTAGAAAAAAGCTAGTATTCTGTATAATGTTTTAAGATGGTTTTGAGCGAATCGCGAATTTCTAGCTTGGCATTCGAGTAGGATTATAGTTTTCGTAATTGGCAACACTGGTGTACTTCAGTCAGTTTGCTAGAAGTCAGTTTGATTGGTTTGATTGCTTTGCGACTATCGTTTCTTTTGTGATTTTCTATGCGTTTCATGGTTTTATTCTAACAACTTTGGCTTGATTACGGACTCCGATTAGATTGCGTACTTGGTAGACTCGGCTTTGTGTAAAGAACTGGATTTTACTAGCATTTTCGGATATTGCTCTGTCTGTGATCGAATTTAGTTATATTATAATTACAACAATGGATGCAGAATATAGTATATTGTATAAATTGTGGATCTGCTGGAGGTTCTTTGGTATTAGAAAACGAAGATATACTTCGTTGCATACAACAATGGACTGTTCCCCGTATGGTAAGTGGTCTACGAAAGTGTTTTTCTAATTTTGATAAGAATGTTACTACCTACTTATGTTTTCATAAGCACACAATTTCTCGGTTTTCAAATCAATTGCCACAATTGCAAGTTACTTGATATTTACTAATGATTTTTTGTATTTATTATTACAGGTTGAAGCTCATGACCTTATATGTACGACGTGTTGGTCTGAAGCAGTCGAGCATAATAAGATGCAATGCACTGTTGGACGCAATTGTGTACTTTGTAAGAAGCTCCTACCATCAGGCATACTGTTGCAATTGTATCGTTGGGCGTAGAACAGTGGGCTGTTGTGCCCACATAATGACTATTATCTGGTATTTAAGCTGGGCGAGATACCAAAGCTCAGTTCTTAGATATATTATTGAGAAATATTGATGATTAAAAACCTTTAATTGAATATAAATATTGTTTTTATTGCACATCCTCGAAAACCTCTTTCATTGTTATTGGTAAACCTTACTTTAACTGTTAAATTATTTTGTGTGGTAATGACATTTTTAGTATGGTCTGTGCCTTCTTGGTAATAGACCGCGGGTTCGATTCCCGCCTTATGGCATGTAGATAGCTAGGTAACTGTCTAATATAAAAGTAGTAACAATCATTTAAATAAATAATTCTCCATCCTAATAATATCGATATTTTATGAATTGTGGTGAATGGAACTCTTCCATTTTGGAAACTTATGCGTTTTATCACAAATCCAAAGTGGATTCACTATATATTAAGAAACGTAACGTTGAAAGCAAAAGCGTTTAGGTAGTTGTTTTTCATAAAAATTCTAAGCATTTATGAAAACTAGTCACACGCCCCGTCTTCGCACGGTGGCAATGTAAAACCTTGGTGTAAACCTTCCTCTTGACCTACTCTATCTATTAAAAAAAATCGCACCCAAATCCATTGCGTAGTTTTAAAGATCTAAAGCATTCAAAGGGACAGACAGAAAATGCAACTTTATAAAATGATCATTGTCAAAGAATTATCTTAAACTTGACTATTTACTATCTCTTTTCCTAGTATCTAGTAGAGTAGTCTTTTCCTAGATCTAGAAGAGAACATATAGAGCTGTACATAGTATTGTTGATTTTTTGTATAGTGTAGTTTGATAATACTACTCTGATATTTCACGCAAGCTTGGTTATTTTTTATTTATAACCTCAAAATATTAACTTTTTTCGTAATTATTTTAGTTTCCTGAAGTGTCCGTTCGTGAAAACTTATTTCATAGGATTCCATATAATTTTAAGAGTTTATAGAAGTCACTTTCCATTCGAACGGTTCTTAGGCAGAACATGTATGGAGCCGGAACAATGTCCTTTCAACAGTTACATGTTGCTTACAGTTATTTGCATTAAACATAGATTTCGCTCAAAACGAAGCAGCAGCATGCAGCAGAATGAAAATAAAAACAATTCCTCACAAAATTGACTGCTCCTCCGAAACCAATTTGACATCTCCAAAGAAACGTCAAGATACACTGGTCGCACTGTACAAATACCGCGACCAATAAATCAATAAATACATTAGAACAGCATTCTAAATTGGTAGCAACCTGAATACCAGCGTAAATAACAAAATAAAAGTGTTTTGTACCGTCAAGTGACGGCGTTTAATATATCTTCTGCCGCCGACATAGGTATTTCTTGAGACATTGTTTTTCGTTGATAAAGGGCGTCTCTCGACTTCGGTATGCCACTTTTTGGGATGTTCACTAAGATTAGTTAATCAACTGGAGAAGCTCTTATGATTGTTTTCGCCCAAACTCACAGTTCACTGTAGGTAATTGTCCTAACAGTATAGTGACTTTTAACTATTATTTTGCCAATTTTAAAAACTAGTTAAGTCTAGTCCACCTGTGACCATGGTCGCTGCAATTCAACTGAAATGAAATCTATTCGTGGCAGTGCCTCCCCCACGCGTTAACTGTCAAACTTTTTCGCACAGACATATTATTATGAGCATGGCGTCTCCAGTTGGTTCAATACTCTAAGAATGTTCAGCCTACTTATTTCGTTTTGGTAGGCGGGATTAGTGTTCCAGTCATCGACTGAAAGAACTCTTTTGTTTCATTTGTGAAGTCTTGCGATGTATTTATTCATCATTGAGATACCACGAGGTTATGGCCGATCAAAAGGCAGTGTAGACAGATTCGAGCTATTGAAATTCCTTTTGAACAATCATAGCTAAGCTAAAATTAACTTGATAGGTTAATTAAATGTCAATTTGACAGTTCTCTATTTTATTTCTTAAAACTTTAAAAGTGTGCAATGCAACCTCTTTTCAGAATGCCATGGCACTATATAATGAGAAATTAGGTACTGGCCGTTTTGCTGTCAAAAAATTTAAGATGCCATTAGAGTTTTTTTTTTGTTAATTATTTTAATTAGAGTTAATGGCTTTATTTGATTTTTTGCGTAGAAAGACGAGTGTTTTATTGAATTGAATGTAAACTTTTCATGTGAAAATGGCCACATTTGCAGTTTTTTTTGGGTTATTATTTATTTGCAATACCTAACCAGGATCATTTTCAACCCGTTTTCAATCCCACTATTTCCTGTAGTAGTCGTATGCTTTTTAAACCTTTACAAAACACAAGCCGTATGCATAGTTTATTGACTCGAAACTGATAGTCCATCACTTCATACCCCGATTGCGCTTTGTAAACGCAGAAATATTGCACCAACGTCATTCAATCGTCTGTGTGTCTGTGTGTATGTCTGTTTGTCTGTGTGTTTGCCTTTGATATGAAGCTTTTGGCTTGATGGTTCGTTATGGCATACGAGCTCGTTATTTGTTAGTGATGCATATTTTGATTTTATAGGGCGCGTTGCATAAAATCTGTGTAGTTATCTACCATAAATATTCATTTGAATTGGACTTTGGCTTATATTGGGCGAATTTATAGATGAAAAATATAATGTTGTAATAGAAGCTATGAATTAGGATTTAAGTAGGTATAGATAGATAGGTATGTATTTCTTTTTAATTTATTTTTTTTCCAGTTATTTGCTCATATTTCTGGTGATGACAACTTTACTTACTTTTCTTAAGTATAGATTTAGGTACATATTATATCAAAATTATAGTTTAAGCTGGAATTACAGAGGTGGATTATTAAGAAATGACAGAGGTTTAAAAGCATGCACTCTCCCTTAGAAATTCACAATGAAAATGATTGGTGATATTCCAATACGGAGCTCACACAAGTTTATTTGTTTTCCTACAATTCTGTGTTAACGTACAATTTATAGGTTTTGCATCCGTTTCTGTGTATCATTTTAACGCAAATCGTGTTTATTTGCAGTAATAGAATTTAAGATTGAGTAAATACGCTTACTATTATAGTTGTGTTTTAACGTCCTGTAGAATGTACCTACCTATACTATTTATAGTTATAAGGTCTACTCCTAAAGATTTCTATCTGTGTGTGTTTATCTTCAACTAAATTAGTTAAATTGATGATTTTTATTAAATGTATAGAAAATATAATAAAAGCAAAGTGACCAATTGTGTGCCAAAATACTTACAATAATTTGAAACGACATTATAATAACTGAAAGTATTTTGTCTGAGACAAAACTACAGTCACTGGAAGACATTGAAAAAATCTGGGCAGTTTACTACTATAGATACTAAATTCGGCAGTGTATCCATCACTTTATACCTGCTAATCTAACAAAAACGCCGAATTTACAGTACCAGACAAACCCAACCTTTCAATGATCTCCAAGACCACACATACAAAACTTCGCAAAAAGACAAAACAAACAAACGCACATGAAATCAAATGTTTAGTCCGAGCCAGCCACGGAGTCAGGAATTATTAAAGTTGAGCGGAGATGCCATAATGCAGGTAGGTCAGGTACCTTCTTATAGCTCAAATTCCTACTGTCGGTATGATCAAAACGACTCACTTACGAGAGAACTAACGAGGCGTTCGGGTTCGTTTAGACGTCTGTCAATGATTTTTGGTATTACAAAAAATGGTCGGGTCCTAAAAGAGCGTCTCACTAATATGTGGTATAGTAGAACAAAGTCACTTTCTCTGTCCCTATGTATGCTTAAATCTTTAAAACTACGCAAAGGATTTTGATACGGTTTTGTTTAATAGATAGAGTGACTGAAGAGGAAAGTTTATATGTACAACAACATCCATTACATAATGTAGAAATACTGTATTTAGTATCAGCATTGCACCCGTGCGAAGCTGGGTCGGGTCGCTAGTAAGTACTAAAACAGTACCTAACGTTCCTCGTCTCGTTCACCCACATTTTGGCGCGCTACTTTCTTAGGAGATTTTCCGCTATGGCACCTCCGCTAGTTATTTAGTTGTCCATGGAGCCAGCCAATCTGGTACATCTCGCAGTGATTTCGTGCCAGACGGAAATAAACGGCTCAGACGATAGACATACCCGGGATATATTTACATGTATCGCAATCGTTCAGCGCTGAGCTTTCAATTAATAAGAATTGTGGTTTTCCGTCAGTGTGTACGAGAGGAAAACGGGAAAATATTAAGTCTGTTGAATGTTTTTATTTTTGTGTTCTTGAGACGGTAAAATTTTAAATAGATACTTTTCCTACTAATAAAATGACAGAGATCGAAGAAATCTCACATACTCGTAGCATATAAGACTTTCACTACTCAGTAAGACAGGAAGACTGAAAAAAAGTAGAAAAATAAATAATATTTTAAAACCTATATTTTCAAATACAAGACGTATAGTACTTACCTAAAGGCATCCCAATATTTATAACCCTTCAGCAGTTTAGGATGTCCGAAGTACCAAACTATCTTACATACAATATAGCAGCTCTCTGACGTCAAATATAAACAGTATTAAAGCATTATCATTAATAGCTACAATAATAAACTACATATATTATATTTGTAGAACTGTTTTATAATATTAATAACATTTCCATTACCATAGAGGTATGAAAGAAAATCATAAACATTAGAATGAATGATTTATTATATTACCGTAACTTCACTGTTTAATGGAAACCTGAGAGGTTTTTGTATACATTTGTTTGTAATTATTATTTGCTAAGATTTTACATTGAAATCGGCTACCATTTTAACCTGATACATTGCTCTTTCTTGAAGTCTAAGGCTGGTACGGTAATAAGTACCTACTGTTTTCAAAATTTTTTACCACTTAATTTTTTTTAATGAAATATAGAACAATGTACTGCTGTTATTATAGTAAAATAATCACCGCTTTTAAACTATGTAGCTCATTACTAAAAACTGCACCCAAATCGTTTCATCTGTTTAAGAACGTGCCACAGATATCAGTAAAATAAAAGACACACATCAGTAAATATATGACTCCTCTTTTATATCGGGGATTAAAACTTCACCTGACAACAGAAAGTCTACAATAAAATTTCCGATTGAAATCGCTAGAATTGAGCACAAAACTACATCGTTTGATATTCCGCCTGTCAAAGAGAATATTTGTCCCCTTTTCACGGGAAAAAAGTTTTAAAAGCGATCACGGAATGTAAAGCTTTTCAGAATTTTCAATTTGTCGTGAGAAATCCTATTGAAAATGTACAGGTAAACATTGCTATGCAGAGGAAAATATTTAGGCTATTCAGCGAAATTGGAATGTTAAAAAAGTATGAATTTTTACAGACAGTAATTTCATTGTACATTATAATGTACAATCACTAGTCCGTGCCTCATCATAGACAGTAGTACCAACTGACCGTAATGTTTAGATGCACCATCCGCGTCTATGCATTAGAAGACGATATCGGTGATATCTATACCATACCAACTCTTAGAATAGAATAGAATAGAATAGAATAGAATATTCTTTATTGTACACCAAAGAAACATAGACAAGGACATTACAAACAAATACGTGTGAGTACAACAGGCGGTCTTATCGCTCAAGAGCAATCTCTTACAGACAACCTTTGGATGGAGTCGATTTTAAATAGATAGATTAGGGTAGTAGGCGTACGAATAATGATTAAATAGTTATATATACAAGTATAAAATAAACAATACATACACATATTTAAGGATAGTTGGATGGGAGACAAAAATATAAATATAAAGAAAGTAGAGAGAGTGTTAAAGATTCAGATAATAGTTCTTCACCATACTCTTGAATACAGCGAGTGACTGTGCGCGCCTGATAGATACAGGCAGTGCATTCCACAGACGAGTTGCTTGGACAACAAATGACCAATCTTAGTTTTATATCAAATTCTTCCATCTAAATTAAAACACTTATCAAAATCTTTGTTCTTCCTCAGGTGCATTCGTGGGCGGTATAATGGGAGGCTTCGCGATGCGTCTCGGCCGCCGCTCAGTGCTGATCGCGACCGCCCTACCGTACACCCTCGCGTGGCTCGCCACTGCACTGTCCACCAGCGTGCACATGATCTCTGCCGCGTCATTCTGCGGGGGCATGCTAATCTGCTGCATTATTATGACGACACAAGTAAGTAGCTGTATCATGTAGACACTGTCCTACCGTACACCCTCGCGTGGCTCGCCACTGCCCTGTCCACCAGCGTGCACATGATCTCTGCCGCGTCATTCTGCGGGGGCATGCTAATCTACTGCATTATTATGACGACACAAGTAAGTAGCTGTATCATGTAGACACTGTCCTACCGTACACCCTCGCGTGGCTCGCCACTGCCCTGTCCACCAGCGTGCACATGATCTCTGCCGCGTCATTCTGCGGGGGCATGCTAATCTGCTGCATTATTATGACGACACAAGTAAGTAGCAGTATATTTTTTTGGTAGGAAATCATCAAATGACCCTTCCCTCTGTGGGTGCAGCATAAAGGAGTGGATGACTCTTACTGACTACAACCCATCATGTTCCTTCCGGAGCCCTTTATATACCAGGGCCAAGGTAAATCGCGCGAACAATCCCACAGCCCCGGCAGTAGGCTTCGGCCCTAAGGCTATAGGACTTTCATAACTGAAAATAGGTTCACCTTAAATTTCAAAAAGAACCGGTTTTCCAAGCTTTTCGTTTATGCTTTATTAATTCTAATAATAGTCTGATTTAAACTACTGAAATGTTTATCAGAAAATAATATTTCCAACTTGCATTCCAAAACGGTAGGATCACCATCAAATTGCATAGTAACCTACCCATCTAATACACCAAAGACATTTCCCACAATAACTTAAATAAATCCAATAACATTAGGGATCAGACCACAGACCTCAGGAAACATAAACCAGTATTATAGCCCTATTACGAAAACTGCGTATAAAGGAACTGTATCTACTGGAGAAAGCTAAGGAACACTATATATGGGCAATTAGGGGCCAACATAAAACATTATGGGACACCTTATACAGAAGAAACTTGCGTGCGTCAAAGAGACATTAAAATTGAATGGAACTCTGGTCTAGGATAAGGGTGCAATCACACTTGGAAGCAATTTATTGGGTATATTTTGTATTGATTTTTAACCGACTTCCAAAAACAGGAGGAGGTTGTCACTTCGGATCTTTATATTTTGTTATTTCAAGGCTTCTGATGGCATATTGTTTTAAATATCTACCAATCGAATATGGCTATTTTTAACCAGTTGACTGTCGCGTATTATATGCAAAATAAAATTCAATCCGGTCAAAGCTCGGCGACTTTACATTAATAGAACAATTTAATTTAAATATACTATAATAAGCATATCTTCACTAAGTTTTCTATTAAGCAGTAGTTAGAAGCTAAATAAAACTTTTATTCGTCGAGCAATACGAATTCGCCATAAATCAACACAATTCTTATTTAAACTTTTTAATATTAGCACAACGTAATCCATAGGAAAACAATTGGTGATTTAATTTAAGTTATTGAGAAATAAATGAGTATTAGCATTGCGTGCCCACTGCAAGCAGTTTTCAGAATCGTGCAATCTTTGACAGACGTCACGTTGAGTTGAGGACGAAGTATAGAGTAGCTAATTTTTGCAGATGCGATAGTCCTTCTCTTATAAGGATAGGTTTTATTTGGTACCTACAGTCCTGCATTGAGTAGGTCATTTTAACATTGAGGTAAAAATTTTAAAAAGTAAATTTCTTCTAATAGTACTGAAACGTTGTTTTTTACTTGGTTGTCTCGTCTCTTAGAAATATCCACATTACCTTTCCGTGTTGATGTTTTGTTCTAAAAATAAAAAAGTAGTAATGTTTCCTACGAATTTAACTATGAATACCTTTACCGTTTATCATATTAAATAGCTGATATTTACAGGCATCTTAAAAATATTTGCATAAGTTGATGCCAACTAGATACAAATGTATTATTTTAATATGACCTTAAGTATGATAATCCAATAACGAGGCTATTTATAACTATAACTGTATTTTAATAACAAATGCATAATTCATTTACCAAATTCCGAATTACGTAAAGTTAACGATGCTTAAGCATCAGAATTCGTACCCTCAATCCGTATAATCCTAGAACCAACACAAATCATTATAAATCGGATTACCCATAACATTAATATTCGTAGAATTTATCAAATTGAAGTCATGAATATCACAGAACGTTTGCATGCAAATTTGACAGCTGCGATGCGAGCCATTGTGAACATCACAGTGATTGAATTAACAGGAATCCCTTACACAGCCTATGTTTTTCAATTGATAACCAAATTGAATTTCGACAAAACAGGCAGAAACCCATCAATCGAACAAGTAGGTAGTAGGTAATAAAACATCGCCTTTCTTGTACTTGTCAATGGATAGTCGTGTCTGCCCATACATAGTGTTTGGCATTCTCCGAACAAAACATAAAAAGGTATTACTGTGCTTATGCAGTAACGTAGCAATGTTAAGTATTATTTATGTAAAGTAATCTATTGTTAACATTTTACGAGACTATGTGAACTGATGACCAATGTTTTGGTGTAAGAATACATGATTATTGGACGTAAGAAACAATATTCGAGAATTTATTGTGAGAACGTTTCTGTTATTGGCTGGGGTATCGTGCGGGGAATTTTAAATAATTTGTTGCGACAAATTATTTAAAAACTCGAAATAGATACCTATTTCGAGTTTTCATAAATAATTCTCTCAGGGTAATTGGGGAACGAAAATAATATAAATGATGGGATAAGCCTCGACGACCATTCAATTTCAAAATATTTTTGTTTATAAAAAAAGTGTCCAGAAAAGCTACTTCTTTTAAACCTTTTATGTTCCTCTTTTTATTGATTTTATCAACATTGATGTGATCACCCTGGAGTACCAGAAAAACCAAGATGAGTGCAACGCTGGTCTAAGGTACAGTAGTGTAGGTGGTAGCCTACAAGATAAGGACCGAAGATGTGGTCTAAGCCACCAAGTACCTGCGCTGTAGAGAGAAGAACGGATATATATGTCAACAAGAGCATCACGTTTCAGCCGACAGATAATCTTGAACTATTCCAATTGACTGTGTATGCGGCTACAGAGGAAAATGAATCTTATGCTGATGAAGCGTCAAAAGAAGAGATCGCCTAGCAGATGACATCCCACCAGGGCCCCTGTGGGCCTAATAAGAACATGAGGGAACTCATACTAGACCTCTCTAAGCTGGAGGTTGCAGTGAGGAGACTAGATCCGGATTTTAAAAGACTGGAGTGTGATATTTTTGTTAATGTTTGTTAATTTAATGTTTAATATTTTAATGTATGTATCCTAAAATACACCAATCCTTAGGTGGTAGGAGAGTGACCACCAACAATTGCATTCCCAAAGAGGGTTGACGTCAGGCAGGCGGCCGGTCGTAAAAACACAATGCCAAATCATATAGCAATATGTCGAATGTTGAAGAGATGAGCGATAGGGCTAGGGCGTACCCCTCAGGCGACGCGCAGGGGCAGCACCCGGCCCCTGTGGGAAGTGGACAAGGGTTTTTGCACCAACCTGGGCGGGTGCAATGTAAGAAGCGAGTCCGGGAAGTAAGATTGAGGTATGCAAGTTGGAATGTAGGAACGATGACTGGAAGAGCCAGAGAGTTAGCGGATGTATTAAAGAGAAGACGAATAAATGTGGCATGTTTGCAAGAGACTAAATGGAAGGGCACGAAAGCTAGAGAAATTGGGGAAGGATACAAGTTTTATTATTGTGGAAGTGATGGGAAAAGGAATGGGGTAGGCATTGTGTTAGATAAGAACTTGAAAGAAAGTGTGATAGATGTAAAGAGAGTGAATGATAGAATAATAGTTGTTAAAATAATGTATGAAAGTTTGATAATAAATGTTATAAGTGTGTATGCTCCTCAAATCGGTTGTGATGACAGGGTGAAAGAACAATTTTGGACGGATTTCGATGCAGTAATGATGAATGTGCCGACGAATGAACAGGTATTTGTGGGAGGAGACTTTAATGGCCATGTTGGCAGAATGAGAGGGAATTATGAAAGAGTGCATGGAGGGTGGGGGTTCGGTTGCCAGAACGACGAGGGTGAAGCCCTGCTACAGGCTGCTACTGCGTTTGACCTAGCAGTGGTAAATACGTGGTTTCAAAAGAACACCGAACATCTAATCACCTATAAAAGCGGTCACCACGTGACACAAATAGATTACTTTTTGGTCAGACGCAGTAGTTTAAAGAACATCAAAGATTGCAAGGTGATACCAGGCGAAGCTGTAGTCTCGCAGCACCGACCCCTAATTATGGATGTGATTTTAACTTCCCGGCCAAAAGCCAAAGAGAGACGGCCCCCCAAAATCAAATGGCATCTGTTGGGGAAGGCTGAGTTGGCCCGGGAATTTAGAAAAGTAGTGGTTGATAAGATGATTGAAATGGGAGAAATGAATGAAAAGAATGTGAATGAATGCTGGAGTGGAATGGCGACGTGTATAAGGAAAGCGGC
Source organism: Helicoverpa zea (assembly GCF_022581195.2). Classification (NCBI taxonomy): domain Eukaryota; kingdom Metazoa; phylum Arthropoda; class Insecta; order Lepidoptera; family Noctuidae; genus Helicoverpa; species Helicoverpa zea. Next base: position 1,583,418 of record NC_061475.1, read on the forward strand.
AAGAAGCATTCTAGGAGAATCAAAAGGGAATGGAGTGATAGAGAAGGAAACTTGGTGGTGGGTGGAAGAAGTGCAGAGTGTATTAAAGGAAAAGAAGATGAAATTCAAGGAATGGCAGCGGACGGAAGACAATGATGATAGTGAAAAAGCACGAAAAAAGGCTGAATATGATGAATGTAAGAAGAAAGCAAAGAAGATTGTGGCTGTTTCAAGGGCAAAAGCGCACGAGAGGATGTATGACTCCCTAGATAGCCCAGCTGGTCAAAATGACTTTTACCGATTGGTTAAATCTAGGGAGAAAATGACAAGAGATGTATGCCAGATAAGGTGTGTAAAGAATGGAGACGGAACGGTCCTTTCGAATGATGTGGAGATTAAAGGTAGGTGGAAGGAATATTTTGAAAGACTGATGAATGAAGAAAATGAGTGGAGCGGTGTGCTCCATCATAAAGCGGTGAACGAGGGCCTTGTAAGAAATGTATGTGAGGATGAGGTCAGATTAGCAGTGAATGGAATGAAAAATGGAAAAGCGATAGGGCCAGATGGAATACCAGTGGAAGTGTGGAAATTATTAAAGATGGATGGATGGAAATGGCTGGCTTTATTCTTCAATAAGTTGTTGCAAGAGGAAACTATACCAGACGAGTGGTGCAATAGTTTCCTGGTGCCCATTTTTAAGAACAAGGGTGATGTGTTGAATTGCAACAACTATAGAGGAATAAAGCTAATGTCACATAGTATGAAAGTGTGGGAGAAAGTTATTGAAAGGAGGCTGAGAGAAGAGAGTGATATCGCACGAAATCAATTCGGTTTTATGCCTGGTCGGAGTACAACGGACGCTATATTCTGTATTCGCCAATTGTGCGAAAAGTACAGGGGTGCACACAAAAACTTGCATATGGTGTTCGTTGACCTCGAGAAGGCATATGACCGGGTGCCTCGTGAGGTTTTGTGGTGGGCCCTTGAGGAGAAAGGTATACCAGGGAAGTATGTGCAGTTGATCCGAGCGATGTACGGCAGATGCCGTACAGAAGTCCGGTCCGCAGCGGGCACTACCACCAGCTTCAGTGTAGGTGTTGGCTTACATCAGGGGTCGGCCCTCAGCCCGTATCTCTTCCTGCTTGTAATGGACGCGCTTACGGCAGATATACGGGAGGAGGCACCCTGGTGTATGCTTTTCGCCGATGACATTGTTCTGGTGGGGGAGAGTGGGCCAGAGGTCCAGAGTAGACTGGAGGCATGGCGGCTGAGACTGGAGACAGTGGGTTTAAAGGTGAGCAGGAGTAAAACCGAATACCTTCATTGTGATTTTGGCGGTATTTCGGGACCCATGACCATAACCCTAGCCGGCATGCCCCTACCAGTTTGCTCCGACTTCCGGTACCTTGGTTCACTCGTCCAAAGTGACGGTGAGGTGAACAGGGACGTTACGCATCGGATCAATACTGGATGGATGAAGTGGCGACAGGTAACTAGCGCTATTTGTGACCCGCGGATGCCCCTCAAACTGAAGGGCAAAATTTACAAATCCGTCATTAGACCTGTCGTCCTGTATGGATCGGAGTGTTGGGCATTGAAAAAGAGGGACGAGAAGAGAGTGCATGTAACAGAAATGAGAATGCTGAGATGGATGTGTGGTGTTACAAGAATGGATAAAGTGAGGAATGATTACATTAGAGGAAGTCTGAAAGTAGCGCCAGTTACAGAAAAGATGAGAAGTAGAAGATTGTCGTGGTATGGACATGTAATGAGGAGGGATGATACGCATGCAACAAAGTGTGTGCTAAGTATGAATGTAGATGGATGGAGAGGAAGAGGAAGACCTAAGAAAAGATGGATGGATTGCCTGAAAGATGATATGAATAGGAAGGGAGTGAGTGTCAGTATGACGAGTGACAGGGGAAAATGGAAGAAAATGACATATTGCGCCGACCCCAAGTAATATTTGGGAACAGGGCAGGAGAAAGAAGATGTTCCTCTTTTTATTCTTCATGCCTTACTACCACTTTTTCATTCCTCTCTGTCATTCGTCGTACTAACATTGACTCCCGTCATATTCATGTCATCTTTCACACAATCCATACATCTTTTCGTCGATCTACTACATAAATTGCTATTACTAAAGAAACCATATTCCTAACTTAAAATTCTCGAAATCCCGCACAGGTGCTACCAACGACATTACGACTTGACAAACGAATGCCTGCTCACGCGCACTTAACATAAACATTGACATAATTCTATAGAATATTCACGCATTTCCATATATTACTACAACAATAACTGCGGCCAGTGTTATGGCGAATCGTTCAAGAATTTTATGTTTTTGGCTCACCGTCGTATGAAGCTTAGAACATGTAACTCACTGGACACGCCATGACCACCGATCTCTATGCAAAATAGTCTTAATTGCCTGTGCTTTCGTGTCTTCAACAGAGGGGAAGGAACGTCTATGGCATCTCCAGTAGGTTGAATTATCCAAGTATAGACCTATGGGCTTTCACAGGGTGGTCTAAGTTTACTAACTTTACTTTGTAGGACAAAGGAACAGGAATGTTAGAGTACTCCGCAAGCAATAAACGTAAGCCGTGATTACCAATGCACATGTCAAAATGGTCACTTTCATAAATAATGCAACAGAAAAGATTATAACCATAACTATTAAGAACGATGTTAGCGATGTTGTATTTTAAGCTGTAAAACTGAATCTATACATATAATAAATCTGTAGAAAAGTAATTTTTGTACATTGAAGAAATTGACAAAAAAAATAGCCAGCATGTTAAAGGATAACTAACAGAACCCATTTCCATCACTTTTGTAATTTTTGTCTGTTTGTCTGTTTATCTGTTTGTTTGTTCGGGATTCACGTAAAATCTACGAATTAAATGCAGACAATGCTTATATACAAAAATTCTACGTAACTTGGGGTATTACTTAGTTTTTGTTTCATCGAAATCGATTCACTCTATCAAAAGATATGATTAATTTTGTGAATTCAAGATGTAAAATATTACGACACGCAATCTATTTGTCAAAACTGTACATTTGAATGTTGTACTTATATTAGTTGATCGGCCTATTATTAATCTTTACACAGAAAATCACACCTTTATAAGTAACTTCGGAAGAAAAAAAAAATAAAATTTTGTTTAGCCAAGGTTAAAGTAGCTCCATCTGTGGTAAATAAAATACATCATCAATTTGTCAAAGGAGCGAGGTGGTAAATGACAATATTACCATACATTCTTTATAGAGGATTATTATTTCAACAGATGGAGTTGTGTATTTTCCGTAATTCACCATATTTTAACACGAAGTGTAATTTTTCGATAGACATTTCAATTGTGTTTGTCAGTTTGCCGTGCCACATCAAAATCCAACTATAATTATTACCTTGATGAAAGGAAAATTAATAGTTTTCGGCCAAATTTAAAACGGTGCCATCTAAATTATTTTTTGAACATTATGTCAAAAATGATGACTTTAGTGGAACAATTACTTATCATTTAAAGTTACAGATGGAGTTCATATCAGGATTTTTTCATAAACATAGTTTAGCTTATCTTCCACTAATGTGGTGGCCTTAAAACAAATTACTTTGAGTGAGTAGTATTAAGTAGACCTTAATTATTTTTTCTGATGCAAAATATGTAAAATTAATCCTAGAAGAAATGAGGATCTATCTCTCGCAGGCGCTGCTAAGCGTGAGGTAGGTAATGTAGGATTCTGTAGCTTTAAAAACAAGCCCAGATACAAAGTGCAGATAAGAAATGGGAGCTTTCTCGATTTAATACCATACACACGTAAAATGCTTTATGCGTCTGAAAACGTACAAATTACGCGCCGCATACCAGAGACAAGTTTACTTTCAACTTCTGATTGCAAATACACTGTTCACGATTACGAACAGTCTCAGTAAGACCCGAGCCAAGTCTAAAAAAACACCTTTTATATAAAACTACGTTTGATGTCATTTAATCACAAAGACAGAATTGTTCTCTGTTGCAAATCCTATCCACCTATATCCTATCCTAATCCAGAATGCATTGCAGGTGTGCATTGCACAAAAACCAATGGTATCCTATTCGAGAAGTCAAAAGACTTGACCTGCTAACGTCAGCTTCTGCGCTAAGCAAGTGTTCTTAATAGTACCATCAGAATTACAATCATCGTTGAATGAGGTGATTAAATTTTCAGAAACCACAATAACAGTAGGAGCCAAAGCGTATGATCGCTTCATAGAGCTCTGATTGGCCCCAGGTGACCAAGTCAGGTCTGATTTGTTTGTTCATCAGATCTTTGACAGTGTTTCGGTGGATACTTACTGTCGTCCTGTTTACGTGTGACACAAAATATGGTATATAAACGTCCTCCGCAATAGCGAAATTTTCCCGGTGTGCGGTAGTGACGCACAGTATACAACACTTATGTTTCTTTTGATTTGCTGGCTCCACCAAGAAATGGCAAATTGCGAGCGTACATTTTGAAAATCTTGGCAAAACTGCAGGTTTCAAGTACGAACACATGAAGTGGACTCGCACAGATACGTACATTTTGCCTATTCGTGAACTAATGCAAACATTTCGGTGGAGTCCCGGCTTAGGCCACCACATTAGGCGTGCGCGATCCTCGGGCGTGTGAGTAGCGCGGGCGCCGCGCGTGCGTCGCGAGCGCGTTGCGTGACCGTCGTGTTTTGCTGCCCTGCGGCATTTGCAGCGCGCTCGCGGCTTGCACGCGCCGCTCTCCTTGACGTTTAACTGCTAAGGCGTTTAGCGGGCGGCGGGGATAGCGGGCGAAGGGGTAAGAACGCAACTCGAGCGCCGCGTGCTCGCCGCGAGCGCGTCGCTTGCACTCTTCACACATGCCGCAGGGCAGCAAAACGCGACGTTCACGCAGCGCGCTCGCGACGCCCGCGCTTCTCACACGCCCGAGGATCACGCACGCCTAATGTGGGGTCAGCCTTATCATAGTGAGTAAGTGCACAGAAAATCCCCGTCATACAAGTGTTTCTCCCCAGTAGTGAAACTATCCTACCCTATGCGCCTGCTGATGATGATGACTCATTTTATCATCCATCCAGCTATTCCCCAACTATGTTGGTGTTGGCTTCCAGTCGCCGAATCTGTTTGAGTACCAATATTTTGCTTGGAGCGACTACCTATCTACCTATCTTCAATCCAGTCAACTACACAAGACGATATCCATGGTAAGACTGACAGACTTTCTGGCTTCTGATTAGTCGCAGCAGCTGCAGAAAATGTACAAATGACAGCTTTGTCAGACTCAAAGCATATAGACATAGATTATAGCTGTTTCCTGTGAAAATTACTTACGCACCATACGTAATAATTTTCCAAATTGGCTGACTAGATCAAGAGATATTCACAACGTCACAAACTTTACTTCTTTTGTTTAGATAAATGGTCACATCCACAACACAACCTTGATCAATGAATCTATGCGACTGCTAAGTGCTAATCCTAATTATACTGTCACGTGAAAGAATGCACCTACGGGATAAGTAGTATTTTGACTATTCTATATTGCCCACGCAGACGAAGTTGCGGGCAACAGCTAGTTATAGTAATAAAAGTTTGTTATCTGTAACATCTTTAGTTAGGACCATAGATTTAATCAATTTAGTTATGGCTAAAACAACATGGGTAAAACGATCTACAGTAATAACAATGACGAAAGACACTGATAAACATATCGAAAGTCCATAACCTACTAAAACTATTTCACTCGAGACAAATTTTACTACCAACGTGGGCAGAATCAGCTGGTAAATTCTATATTGTATTACGCCACACAAACACCGAGGAAGTCATTGAACTACATAATAAAACCAATAACAATCAAAATAAAGTGAAGAATGAAAATAAAAATACAATCTTGTATGCCTACGCTGAAATTGAAAGCAAGGAACAAATTGATCTTATCTCTAAATTAATAGAAGCTAATAAAAGAAATATAAAGTCATCTGATAATGTAGAAGATGATACCAATGATATGTTAATCTTAATTTGTGATGCTTTAGGCGATGGAGACAAGATTAAACGTCATTAGATAACGCTTTGTCTCGTTTTACAATTTAATTTGATTGCATAATAGATTTTATTGCTTGTATGTGTGGTCTGACATCGGAGTTAGACAGTTTTAGATGTTAAGAGTTTTATTATTCACGTAATAGATGTTCTTTGCTATAGTTCGGCCATTCAGAGAATGCGTTCCTGACACGTCGCGATTGAACTGACGACGTAACTTTGCAATGGCGTTGCAGTTACGATAAAAATATTTTTGCTGGTTGTTTACCGTTTTAACAATTGAGGAGCATTAAAACAACATTATTATATCAATAATCAATGAATGTTATTACGTCGTCAGTTCAATCGCGACGTGTCAGGAACGCATTCTCTGAATGGCCGAACTATAATTGTAGGAATCTTTCTGCATTCTAATTACGCGGCACTTCACATTAGATATAGACATTAATGAAAATATTCAGAATGATTAGATACTGACAATGATAAGCATTGATTGCCTTTTATACTGCGTTTTATACTATAATTAGGTTCCAATATATTTTGAACTATATCTAATGAATTTTTCTCTTGTTCACAGGTATATGTCACAGAAATAGCAGTTCCCGAAATCAGAGGATGCCTCAGTTCAGTTCTCAAAATTCTCAGCCAGATTGGTATATTAATATCATTCTCCATAGGCGCCTACCTGAACTGGTACCAGCTCGCTCTGATGGTCGCCGCGGCACCTATACTCTTATTCTTTGCTCTCTTCTTCATACCAGAAACTCCATCTTCCCTCCTGCTGAGAGGGAAGGACCAGGAAGCAGAAGAGTCATTACAATGGCTCCGAGGACCTGAAGCAGATATCCGACAAGAATTAGCAACGATACGAACAAATATCTTAGCCAGTAAACTATTCAACGGTGATAACACAGGGAAGTTTAAAGCCTTGTTGTCTAAAAGGATGACAAGGCCAGTCTTAATAACTTGTGGCCTGATGTTCTTCCAAAGATTTACTGGAGCGAATTTATTCAACTTTTACGCTGTCAAAATGTTTAAGAAGACATTTAGGACAATGAACCCTCACGGCGGTGCAATAGCGACTAGTGTTGCTCAACTATTAGCGTCATGTCTATCAGGAATGTTGATAGACAATGTTGGCAGACTACCACTGTTGATGATTAGTGGAGTCATGATGTCGATAGCACTCGCCGGTTTTGGGTCTTACGCCTACTACGAAGAAGTCTTTCGAAATTCATCTGATTTGATGCAATCAGAACCGACCTATGACTGGATTCCTTTGCTCTGCGTTCTAACGTTTACGATCGCGTTTTCTTTGGGCATCAGCCCTATATCATCATTGCTTATTGGAGAATTATTTCCTCTTGAATACAGGAGTACTGGCAGTGCTCTAGCTACCAGCTTCAGTCATCTCTGTGGCTTCGTTAACGTGAAGACAGCCACAGATTTCCAGGATTACATAGGACTTTACGGACTCTTTTGGATGTACGCAGGTATATCCGTACTATGTCTCCTATTCGTAGTACTTTTCGTCCCAGAAACGAAAGGCCGAGAGATAGACGAAATGGATCCGAAATACGTTGAATCTTTATGTATTAATCGATAGTCTTCGTTGTATGTTTGTCATGGTTTGTTTTATAGAAGACGCTGGTTAAGCGCGTGATGAGGAAAATGGAGATTATGAAATATCAGCTATAGACACTGTTCTGCTAGTCACAAGCAAAGGAACTATATCTTGGTGTTGAGCAGGTCTAAGCTTCCGTGCGCTTATCAGCACATGTTGTCTTCAAACCAGTATTAATGTGTAGTATTTCCCTGAAAGTGCCTTAATCTTAAAAAGTTCCTTAATTCATCACAAGACTTGAGAAATTGCATCGGGAACAGACGTGCTAAATATATCTAAATGGTGCTTGTAATGAATATTGTAAATAAAGTGTTGTGTAACTAAATTTAAATCATTCAATGCTTTTATTGAATTGTTAGTTATTGACTTTAGTAAATCTAAATGTATATTTTATTTATAATTAATCTGTACTATTGTTATTAATATCAAAATTATCGTCATAAACTGAATTTATTGCTATTGTGCTTCCAAAATCTGATGCAATTTCAAAATTATCCATTTTCTTGTAGATAACATTTTATTATATAAATGTTAAGAGATCTGAATATTTTCAGCTGTTTATTGTATTCGAAAAACTAGTGATATTTATTGTAAATATAGTTTAGATGATTTTGAACGGACTTTTTTATGAGTGAAGTCTGAGCATTTTGTTCTTAGCCTATCTGGGTAGGCTTTAAAATAATTTTGAGTGGAACAAGGAATTGGGCTTCATTTATGATTTAGTTTATTTGTATTAGAGAGCTATGAGTATCATAGCATTGGTTGGGTAAATTAATTTTAATTATATAGATCTTTAAAAGCTAATATTATTATTAGCTTTTTCAGTGTACCTGTCAATATAATAAATGTGAATTTTAATAGAATTGAAATAAATAGGTAATTTTAAATTAACCAGTAATTTTGTAAACCAACCAATGATATTAAACTCATTGTAATGTACGGGTATGGAATACAGTCGCGAGCACAAGTGCTCACAAATTGTTTTAAAAATATATCTTATACAAAAATGTAAATTATAATAAAATTGTATTATAATATCGAACAAATAATTTGTTGAAAGTATTACACCTTTGTGTAGGTACAGTCGTGCATAGTATAATTATTTTTTACTCCAGTGACAATGTCATAATATTTTGATAAAATAATGATGAATTTTGCAATTTTATTTTGTAAAATTTGGTGCTAAAACCGGTGCCTTGCATTTTTATAATGTTTTTTTTTTCGATTTTATATTTAGAGCTATTGAGAAAGCGAGTGTAAATAGAAACAGTATTATTAAGTTTTGTAAATAAGTATATATTTTAATGAATATTTATGTATTAAGTTATGTGTTGCAAAAACACGTTGCCATACGAGGAAGCTAATTCTAATTATTATTGATTTGTACTTAAAAATCGAATTTAAGTGTTTCAATAAAAACTTTGTGACCCTATTTTTTTGTTTGATTTTATCAACAGTCAAATAGTAACAGAAAAATAATATCACAGCAATGATGCCCAAATAACCTCCAGTGTCTCACAACATTATAAAATACGTTATCCACACGAAGCTAATTTGACTGTAGGATTTACATAAGTCTACAGCATTTTTCCCCCAAGGTGAAAATAATTTGTAGATCAGTGTAATTTATTTAAAAGAAAAACCTGAAGGAAAGTGTTAAGTTAGTAACTGACACTTCATAAATGCCTGTTTATAATCAGATCAATATACCTACCTACCTAAAAAATATTTCAGAAAAAGTAAGTATTTTGTGCTTGACAGTCCTAACCTCGAACTACGTAAACTTGACACACGAACTATCAAATAGAATAGAATCATCATTACTAGCGGAAGTAGCAACATTACGGTATCACCATTGTGGACCATTGTACCATGATTATATGGCGTCATGGGTTTGAGCACGTAAATGTCGGTCCTGCGCCTGATCTCTCTCCGGTCGTGTCGGATTGCCGTCCCATCGGGCTATGAGAGTGAAGGAATAGTGAGTGCACCTGTGTCTGCGCAAATGCTCGTGCACTATAATATGTCCTGCGCAGCTGGCTAATCTCCTGATATGAGAACAGCCACCGTGGTCTACTTTGGTCTTGGAAGCTTTGATATGGCGTCATGGTGATGAACAGGGAACCTGTGAAAAGTCTGTCAAATTAGTTTGGTTCTTTGATAAAAGGGTCAAGCAATCTTAGAAAAAAAAATGGTAAAAAATACATTCCTACATCATATTTGGTACATTACATTTACTTATTTATTTATTTTATTTTATTTATTTATTCCTTTAATTCAGGCAACTAGGGCCCATAGAAAATACAATACACAAATAACATTAAAATAATTATAAACTAATACATACAAAAATAAAAAACAATCATCAATTCTATTTGTTTACACGAATAGGCGAACTCTGTTTTTGTCCGGGTGCGATAAGTAATTCTGAATAGTACCTAAGTACCTATGCTAGGTATACTAGAAGAAAAGTTTCCATTTTCTTATAATAAATCATCGTCAATAAAGTACTCAGACTATTCTGATAAATGATCAGGACATTGTCACTTAGATGAGGTGTTAATTTCCTATCAGAAAATTACTTGGTACCTATTGATAAAGATACCACTTGTGAAAATACAGCTGACATCATACGCAAAGTATAGTTTTATAACATACTTATGTAAATATTTCTTGGTTTGCATGTTGGGGTAAGCATCTTAAGTAGGTAATAGAAATACTACTAAGTAATTTGATGCTGCAATTTCAAATGATTACAAGATGTTATAACCGCCTTCAAGATTTCTAATAATCTTGGGTCAGTCGTTTTCAATATACATATATTTTGTCTCTTTAAAATTAAAAATATTTTAGTTATTATTTATTGCGGCATAAACAAATATTATATTTTTTTCTTTCTGTGGTCAGCACCCGCTTTTCCAATTTGTTATTCAATTAAGCGCCTGTAAGAAATATCTTAGCAGAACTCTTGTCTTCCTCTTTTTACACTTTCCCATTTTATTTGTAGGAACCTATGTACGACTTAGTACAGGCATAATTTTGTTAGTGAAAAAAAAACTGTGTATTTAAAAAGGAAATTATATAAACTACAAATTAAGTATTTACATCCAAAGCAGTCACTTAAAAGCAGGATACCAATTAGTATTTCTAGACAAAAAAAAAAAAAACATAATGCAACAAAGGTACCTAAGTACTTACACTAATAAATTATCGTTCAACCTTTAATGGATGCGTTCAAACAGAAATAATATATTTAGCTTAGTGGTACTTAGAACACTTCAGAGATATATTTTCAAGTGTGTAGCACCACTTGAGATTTGATTCATTCGTGCCGTCTGTACAAAGTAACTGACCGTTTGTTTTGTAAGGAATTGTTTAATTGTGACTGAGTTTGAAGATTAAAGAGTATTTGGATCCTCCGGAGCTGCGGGATTGTTCGGAAGAGTTACCACGGCTCTGGTACATAAAAGGCATACGACGGAACACGAAGGTTTTTAGTCAGTAAGAGTCTGGCGCTCCCTCACCGCTGCTAATCCACAGCGGGAGGGGTCATTTGATGATTTTTGGGTCGTTAAAAAAAGGAGTATTTGGTTTTTATGAAATAAGTGGTTGAAATAACTTTACTAAAAGTGTACCTACATTAACAATGTTTGTCTGTTGCCTTTCACATGAAGACTACTGAACTGCTTTAGTTGAATGTACACAGGATAGTCTAGACGCTGAGAGAGGATATAATAATAATAATAATAAGCCCCGCAGGGCATCTGAGGCGGATGACGGGGAGTAGCGACCCCGCGGGGCTATATATCCGAGTGCTCCAGGGAGAGTATACTGTCCCCCATCTCCGGCTTGCCGGAGTGAAGCATGACGGGGGATAGGTCTCCCGCCTCTTGGCTTGCCTTCATCGGCCGGTCAGAGTGGAGTCGCTAGAGCAAGGTTAGTCCTGCTCGGAGGGTAGGTGCCTCGTGGTAAGTGGCGAGTGGGCCGGTGATGCTGGACCCACAGGGAGCGCGTGATCTGCGTTTAAAGTCCGCCGAGGTGTCCTCACCCTTCAGCCGCTCATGTACCTGTTGCCCCCTTGTTGCGATTTAGCGACTGATTCCCGGGGGCCCAGTAAGTGAGTTGGCGAGTCTCCACCTGCCATTTTTACGTGTATTTATTACATTGTTATCGGCAGGTGCCATAGTTCCCGTAGTTTCCCCATTCCTAGTCCATTAGCATCCCATCCCAATAGCCCTAGTAGTTTTATTCCATATTTAGCAATAGTTTAGCACAGAACCGGGGATTGTCCTTGGGTACGTTTCTATAGTGTATACAGGGATAATCGTCGGTTTTGTGTCGCCATTTCATTAAAGTTGTCTCAAAAGGGCTTCAGCGTGTTGGCTTCGGCCCCACGTTCGCCTTCCAAAAATCCGGGACTCTGTAGTCCCGTGGTCGGTTAGAGACATACAAGATAATAATAATAATAGCCCCGCAGGGCATCTGAGGCGGATGACGGGGTGTAGCGACCCCGCGGGGCTATACAAGGTGTTGATTTGCATTTGTGCCATACTTCAGGAGGAGGACATAAAATACGTAAATAATCGATTGGAATTAAAGTAGACGGAAAATAGCTAATATGCACTGCTTTTTTTGTCATTATTATGTCGTAGTATTTCAGAACTAATCCAATTTTATGAATGAAATTAATGAATAACCGTTGCGTATGCTTTGTGTTTGCGTTTGTGTGAGGGAGGAGCACGGTTTTGAGGCCAGTAACATACGCGCCGAGTTTGAAAACGGGTAGGTGACGTTGACGAATTTCGGGAAAAAAATTAAAATCAAAAATTTTCGTACCAATTTTTTTGTTGATTTGGGTTGAGAATCATTAGTATAATTACGTCCTTGACTATGGCACGCATGCAAATCAACAGCTTGTATATCCGAGTGCTCCAGGGAGAGTATACTGTCCCCCATCTCCGGCCTGCCGGAGTGAAGCATGACGGGGGATAGGTCTTCCGCCTCTTGGCTTGCCTTCATCGGCCGGTCAGAGTGGAGTCGCTAGAGCAAGGTTAGTCCTGCTCGGAGGGTAGGTGCCTCGTGGTAAGTGGCGAGTGGGCCGGTGATGCTGGACCCACAGGGAGCGCGTGATCTGCGTTTAAAGTCCGCCGAGGTATCCTCACCCTTCTCAGCCGCTCATGTCCCTGTTGCCCTCTTGTTGCTTTTCAGTGACTGATTCCCGGGGGCCCAGTAAGTGAGTTGGCGAGTCTCCACCTGCCATTTTAACATGTATTTAATACATTGTCATCGGCAGGTGCCATAGTTCCCGTAGTTTCCCCATTCCTAGTCCATTAGCATCCCATCACAATAGCCTAAGTAGTTTTCATCCATAGTTAGCAATAGTTTAGCACAGAACCGGGGATTGTCCTTGGGTACATTTCTATAGTGTATACAGGGATAATCGTCGGTTTTGTGTTACCATTTCATTAAAGTTGTCTCAAAAGGGCTTCAGCGTGTTGGCTTCGGCCCCACGTTCGCCTTCCAAAAATCCGGGACTCTGTAGTCCCGTGGTCGGTTAGAGACATACAAATATAATAATAATAATGTCGGGACACCTTTTTCACACACGGTCGGTTAACCCCATGGTAAGTTATTTATTAACTTGTGTTATGGGTGCTAACACAACTGATAAACTACATATAGCTACATATATACATATTTATAAATACATATCATAACACCCAGACCACGGCCAACAAGCATGCTCATCACACAAATGTCGACCGAACCGGGAATCGAACCCGGGACCTCAGGTTCGGCGGTCCGGCATGATGACCATTGCGCCATCGAGGTCGTCAGATATACCTAGCTACATTTTATCCGGGTGAGGGAAGGCGTGGGTGGAACAATTGAGAACAGCCTGTTGGGACCTATATGGTGTTAGAATGAAACAATAGACTTCATTAGAAGATATTTATATCTGTATAAATTATCCAAGTTTTTGCATTTATTTCGAGGAATTCTACCTTTATTGCATTGTAGGGAAATACGAGTATTTTCATACATTTCCTTCGTAATATTCAATGTGTATGTTTATTGATGTTTTTGTGTAAACATTGTTTTGACATGGAGTTTAATTAAAATCTGTGTAAAGACAGAGACAATTACTTATTGTGCAGCAACGCCAAGGAAAAAAAATATTACAAGCAATTCGGCTTTAGCATAGTGTTGCCCAAATGCAAGAACAAGACGAGACTTAGCCAGTCTTGGTCTTGGTCTTGCGCCAATACACCTGGTCTTGGTCTTGGTCTTGGTCTTGCGCTCCCAGTCTTGGTCTTGGTCTTGGTCTTGCAGCAAGAGTCTTGCAAGTCTTGCAATTACCTATTAGTCTATTACAAATTACATTTAAAGTTTACATTAAATCTTAGAAAAACGTATTAGAATTGGAACATTGTGAGCTTGAATTAACATAGCCATAGTAAAGATCAAGCAGATTAATAAATAACTGAAGATTTGATAAGAAATTCGAAAAATCAACTGACCTTTATGTCGTTTTCCATGGTACTTCCATTGTTTCTTAATAAACATTTATGATTTATAAGCTTACATTTGCTAAAACATGTAAAAAAATGTAAGAAATATAATGACTATAAGTTCGGCCATTCAGAGAATGCGTTCCTGACACGTCGCGATTGAACTGACGACGTAACTTTGCAATGGCGTTGCAGTTACGATAAAAATATTTTTGCTGGTTGTTTACCGTTTTAACAATTGAGGAGCATTAAAACAACATTATTATATCAATAATCAATGAATGTTATAATTTTGTGCCAAACTGAGTGTCAAATAACTTGGTAAACAATATTTTTCTAAATCTATACTGCGCTATTACAAGGTTATGTCAGCGGTTTATATTTTGTAGTGCTGTGCTAAAAATAACAGGCAAGTATCGTAATCTGTTCTTATACAGTTATAATATAAAATAATACGTTTTGATTTTCTTTTTAAGAATTGGAAAATAATGGACTATAAGACTTAATTATAACGTTTATGAAATATAAAAATAAAACTATGACCAAACCGCATTTTTATACTTAGATTAAAAATGGTAACCCCAAATGGCGTTATGGGCCGCCATTTTGTGACGCTAAAACAGTCGTCCGTTGTCGTTTCGTGCGCATAGACCACGTTTTTCAAGTGTTTTCGATCTGTTTTTATTTGATTACCCGGCTTTTGTTAGACCGAGATATCAGGATTGATTCTGTTATTGATAATAATATAATTATACATGTAGGCGAAGATGATGATGAAGACACCACCTCCTCAAGCAAATCGGAGTCTGATTAATATTCTGTTCGCACATTCAATTCAATGTACTTGTAACAAAGAATAAATAAAACAATTTTATTATATGAATATTACCTTTTTTTGGTTTCCACTTAAATAACTAAAATATAAAACAAATGATTCCGCCAATTTAAAACGAAAATAATCTTAAAATAATGCGGCGGTTCATTTTGAAGGAACGGTAACGAACTCAGTGTTATGTTGTGCCCATCACTAGTCGTGACTAACTGATAGGTGTCAGGAACGCATTCTCTGAACGGCCGAAGTATAAATGTACAATAATAGTACCTAAGTAATTAGTTTAAAACCATATAAGTAATCAATATTATAATATATACTTACTAGAATGAATTAATATGACATCTACTACCTATCCTTACCATTTTATCCTAATCATAATACTACTTGCGTGATCAGTATAATGTATTCATTTTCATTCTAAGCACTCTGAAACTTATTTATTCTTTGGAACACCTGTAGGTACTCTACTAGGAAATTATTTTGCATGAGTATACCTACGCCCTATGGCGGCAATCAAATAGTGTCAAATGTTATGATTTCGGCGTGGCGGCAACGATTGTTGTAGATTTCAAAAGAAGCCGCCGGCGCGTGTATCATAACCATGTACTTCCGAAAAGCGGCAAATTTCTTTGAGAAGTAAGTACAAAACCTTTCATGCCGCATTATCAAAGTGCCGATGGTTAAAACATAACTATGCATGCACTCAGTTTGATTTGAATAGATATTTTTTTATTCGCTATGTTTATGGTATTAGTCGTAATGCGCATAGGTCCAGTTTTTCATATTCTTTGATACAGTTTTTTGCGTCTCATAGAATTCCTAAGCGTACCTACCTATACACCGAACTGTTACACCTAACTACTCAGTGAAATAGCGCTAAGTCCTAGCTGCAAGACGCAAGAGTCTTGCAGGCTATGTCTTGTTCTTGCTCAAGTCTTGCACGGTCAGTCTTGGTCTTGGTCTTGCTAAAAATACGCGGTCTTGTTCTTGGTCTTGGTCTTGCAAAAACGCAAGAACAAGACCAAGACTGCAAGACCAAGACTGAATTTGGGCAACACTACTTTAGCAAGACTCAAAAGTTACTAATATTTTTAATATCTCAAAGAATGTAAATTGTAGTTGCTCACACTAATTTTAAATTAATCTTCATTAATTTCATCTATGGAAACAAAACAAAACGCAAAAGGTGTGCGTCGGCCGGGAATCGAACCCGGATCAACTGCTTGGAAGGCAACTATGCTGACCATTACACCACCGACGCATCTGTTACAGCCTTCGAAATTGACGAAAAACTCGGATAATGTAAATAAAATAATAATACCTATTGCAGAGGTCTCATTTTTCCGTCCTCCGTGACCGTAGGTATATTGTTTTATTAAACACAGGACCTATTTAAACCACCTATGCAAATAACAAATGACTTGTAGTCAAATACCTACAAATTATTAATTCTTAAACGCCATCATTAATTTGGTCACTTCGGCTTATGGCTCCAGAAGACGGTGGCTAATCATAACTCGACTCACAGACACAGACTTCTAGCGCCATGTGGAAGTTTTATTTTTCTCTTTTCTGGATTTGAATTCGTTTTTTTATGAAAAGTTATTTCCACAGAAAATTAAATAAGTAAAGTAAAATATGTTTTCTTAGATTTCTTTTCATCATCATTCTCCTGCCCTTATCCCAATTTCATTTGTGATCGGTCGGAGCAGCATGTTATCTCCTACCATACTCTTCTATTTGCGGTCAGCACACAAGCCACATTCTTTGATTTGAAGATGTCTTTAAAGACTACGTACTTGTATAAGATTGAATGCTAAGAAATAAAAGTGCATCATTATTTGCAATACAGTGGACAGAAAATCTACATTCGACGTCCGTATCTCCCCGTCCGTATTTCCCCACATTCTCTATTCAAACAACTTGTGACTACAAAGATACATATAATATGTGTATACAAAGTGTATACATTTAAGTAGTGTATACACTTGTATACATAGACGTCGTCATGTTGTCAATTTGCGCAATGTGCGTAGAAACTCAAATAAACACAAGTCGAGCCGTCCGCTATATTGCTAACTTGATGTATTATTGCTGTGTACAGAGTGTTGTTTTATTCATTCTTCGCTTTATTTACTCTTTATTTTATAGTCAGACTGTTTTTATTCTGCAACTGGTAATGATATTCAGCAGCCAGAAAGTCTAACAACCACTCTTGCCAAAGGATATCGGGTCGCCCAGGTAACTGGATTGCGCAAGTCAAAGATTGACACTCAGTCCATGTACAACAATGGTACTCAGCTGCATCCAGTCAAACTGGAAACCAACCCCAACTGTAGAAAATGGTCAAATGACGGCCGGTACCCAACAATTTAACGTATATTTTTACCCGACTGCCAAAGAAGGAGGGTAATGTTTTTCGAGTGTATGTAAGTATGTATGTATGTCTGTTCCTTTGTGACCTCCTGTAGCCTAAACGGCTTGATGGATTTTGATGTATGAGGTATCGTTAGATTTGTCTTGATTACGGGAGTGTCATAGGATACATTTTATCCTAAAAGTCCCACGGGATATTTTTTCTAAACCCTTTAAAAAAATATGTATGCGGTATCATTAGATTCATTTCAATCACGGGAGTAATAATTAATATAGGATACGTTTTTTCTCAAAATTCCCACGAGAACATGTTAATTCTGCGTCAACGCAAAGCAACTCATGCGTTAGCAAGCAAAAAGATAGGGCGTGGCCTGGCATGCGGCGCGCGGCGCGGTGCGGAGGGGGATATGCTCGAGTATACAGCCCGAATGCGGGCACACGCATAAGGGCACACGTCGTTGACGGTCTTCAGCAGTAATGACTCACCTAATTCTTTTTCTTCTTCACTACCAACAGTCCAGATTGGCGGTAAAGGACATTGTTCAATTTTGGCCTAAGAACCGATGTGAATATAAATTATACTATAATTTTTATTTATTTTTATATTGTTTGAAACATATTTTAGTATTCCACGGACACTTCAAATAAAAAAATTCCAAATAAAAAGTAGGGTCACAATTATTGATGCCTTATAAAATGTTTCCGTCGGCCAGTGCTGCCAGTTTCGGAAGTTTTCGGGATTTCGGTAAATACGGATCGAATTGAGAACCTCCTTTCCGAAGTCGGTTATTAAAATTAGTTGCTAACACTTTATTCATTTAAATACCTAAACTGACTAGCTAGAAAAAAACTAGTATTTGTATAATGTTTTAAGATGGTTTTGAGCGAAATCGCGAATTTCTAGCTTGGCATTCGAGTAGGATTATAGTTTTCGTAATTGGCAACACTGGTGTACTTCAGTCAGTTTGCTAGAAGTCAGTTTGATAGCTTTGCGACTATCGTTTCTTTTGTGATTTTCTATGCGTTTCATGGTTTTATTCTAACAACTTTGGCTTGATTACGGACTCCGATTAGATTGCGTACTTGGTAGACTCGGCTTTGTGTAAAGAACTGGATTTTACTAGCATTTTCGGATATTGCTCTGTCTGTGATCGAATTTAGTTATATTATAATTACAACAATGGATGCAGAATATAGTATATTGTATAAATTGTGGATCTGCTGGAGGTTCTTTGGTATTAGAAAACGAAGATATACTTCGTTGCATACAACAATGGACCGTTCCCCGTATGGTAAGTGGTCTACGAAAGTGTTTTTCTAATTTTGATAAGAATGTTACTACCTACTTATGTTTTCATAAGCACACAATTTCTCGGTTTTCAAATCAATTGCCACAATTGCAAGTTACTTGATATTTACTAATGTTTTTTGTATTTATTATTACAGGTTGAAGCTCATGACCTTATATGTACGACGTGTTGGTCTCAAGCAGTCGAGCATAATAAGATGCAATGCACTGTTGGACGCAATTGTGTACTTTGTAAGAAGCTCCTACCATCAGGCATACTGTTGCAATTGTATCTTTGGGCGTAGAACAGTGGGCTGTTGTGCCCACATAATGACTATTATCTGGTATTTAAGCTGGGCGAGATACCAAAACTCAATTGAACCCCCTGCTCAGTTCTTAGATAATATATTATTGAGAAATATTGATGATTAAAAACCTTTAATTGAATATAAATATTGTTTTTATTGCACATCCTCGAAAACCTCTTTCATTGTTATTGGTAAACCTTACTTTAACTATTAAATTATTTTGTGTGGTAATGACATTTTTAGTATGGTCTGTACCTTCTTGGTAATAGATCGCGGGTTCGATTCCCGCCTTATGGCATGTAGATAGCTAGGTAACTGTCTAATATAAAAGTAGTATCAATCATTTAAATAAATAATTCTCTATCGTAATAATATCGATATTTTATGAATTGTGGTGAATGGAACTCTTCCATTTTGGATACGTTTTATCACAAATCCAAAGTGGATTCACTATATATTAAGAAACGTAACGTTGAAAGCAAAAGCGTTTAGGTAGTTGTTTTTCATAAAAATTCTAAGCATTTATGAAAACTAGTCACACGCCCCGTCTTCGCACGGTGGCAATATAAAACCTTGGTGTTAACCTTCCTCTTGACCTACTCTATCTATTGAAAAAAAATAAAAAAAAATCGCACCCAAATCCATCGCGTAGTTTTAAAGATCTAAAGCATTCATAGGGACAGACAGAAAATGCAACTTTATAAAATGATCATTGTCAAAGAATTATCTTAAACTTGACTATTTACTATCTCTTTTCCTAGTATCTAGTAGAGTAGTCTTTTCCTAGATCTAGAAGAGAACATATAGAGCTGTACATAGTATTGTTGATATTTTGTATAGTGTAGTTTGATAACACTACTCTGATATTTCACGCAAGCTTGGTTATTTTTTATTTATAACCTCAAAATATTAACTTTTTTCGTAATTATTTTAGTTTCCTGAAGTGTCCGTTCGTGATAACTTATTTCATAGGATTCCATATAATTTTAAGAGTTTATAGAAGTCACTTTCCATTCAAACGGTTCTTAGGCAGAACATGTATGGAGCCGGAACAATGTCCTGTTGCGGTAACATCACTCGTAATCTAAAGCCAAATGTCGTCGAAATAATTTAAAATGGTACTTACATATACATAGTCTTCTACATCTACAACATTTTCGTTAAATAAAAACAGCTAAAAAGTTATAAATAAAAGAATTATTATTAAAGAAACAAAATACCCGACTGCACACTAAAAAAAGAGTAAAACAAGCCCCACAATAATATTTAATTTATAAATATTGATGGAAAGCATCGCAGGCGGGGACCACCTTGACCGCCACCAACGAAAATTCTGCTAAATGGTGCACAACCGAAATGACTATAAATAAGCCTCTGTTGGTCCCCGCCTGCGATGCTTTCCATCAATATTTATAAATTAAATATTATTGTGGGGCTTGTTTTACTCTTTTTTTAGTGTGCAGTCGGGTATTTTGTTTTTTTAATAATAATTCTTTTTCTAATACAGAGAAAGTCGCAATGTCAAGATGTTAACCTCATGACATGATAGATTAACTCATGCTACTGTTACTTAGCCAATATATTCAATTCATGAGCATTAATCTCAACTTAAACAAATAAATAGAAAACAGCACCCTATACAGAGCGTGTGACGTCTCAGAATGTCTCGCTACTCGTTATGGCAGTCATTAGCCGGCTGCGGGAAGAGCTGAACGCCAGAGCACTTCTTATGTTAGTTACCATTAAGTGTAATCTTCACTACTTCTAGATAACTAACTGTTATAAAACAAACTCTGATGGGTCTATCATCCTGCCGGTGCTGCTGGATTGTTCGAAAGAGTTACCGCGGCGCTGGCACATTGAGGGCTTAAGAAGGAACATGACGGGTTTTAGTCAGTAAGAGTCTGACACTCCTTCACGCTCATGCACCGACGCATTTGATGATTTCCGTAAAAAAATGGGTCTACCATTATGATAGAATCAATAACTGTTTATAACTAGCTTCCGCCAGTGTTTTATGTAACCTTTAGCATAGCCTTCCCCGATAATGTGATATGTAACACTGAAAGCATTTTTCAGATCGGTCTGGTAGATTCTGCGATTACAGCGTTCAAACAAACTCTTCAGCTTTATAATATTGGTATGTAGAAGTTTAGATGTTGCTTTCGCAAAAAAAAGAAAGAGGATAAGAAAGTTAGTAATATACTAAAAAGGTCAAAATAAGGCTCAACCTTAGATATTATTACTTAGATCTTCTAAGCATGTTATGTATAATTCGCTGAAATCATAACCAATATTTTTACAGTAAACATTATTATGAACTTAAATCAAATCAGAACTTCTAACTCGTCTTACGCTAAAAATAACTCGAGCTCCAAAATAATTCATTACGATTTTAATCGCTTTGAAACTTAAAGTTTCACCAGTTTGGATTGTGGGGCCATGAAATACGCGATTAATTTGAAGACGGCCCGTTTTACTAATTGGGTGAAGTTTGAGCCTTTTTTAAGTATTTTTCGGATGGAATTCAACACCAGTGTGTTTAATACCACGTGGAGTGACTGCCGATATATCCTTCTGTACCCGATACCGCGAGACAAAAAAGGTTGTCAAACTTTGTGGCTTCTGGCTACCCGTAACGACTGCCAAAGATATACAAATGATATTCTTCTGAGAAGATCTTGCAGATCTGACTTTATTCAACTAACTAGCTTCCTCCAGTAGCTTCTCTCACATCCCGTAGAAACTACTCGTTGCGCCTTATATTATAGGTATAGGATAGGCTATACACCGTGACTTTTTAGTCGTCTTACAAAGGTGGCCCACTCAATCTATCCGACATAAAATACCACTAGACACGATTATTAATTTTATAGCCTTACTTAATTAAGATGCAAAGAAAAATACTGAAAAAAAAAATGTTTACGTATCAAACGGTAGAAAGTAGGTACCTTACCGACGCGCAGCGCTCACAACAGGGTGTTCTTATAATCTACGTCATGCATCATAATAATGAATTAATTTTTATTTTTAAATTATTCAAATCTCATAAACATATATTTTTTTATATGAACGTTTACTAGTCATTGGATATATGAAGTGGGCTGCCGTTGTAAGACGACTAAAAAGTCACGGTGCATATCACAAAAAAAAACCTATCGGCCTAGTAATTTTACAGGTTAGCGTGGACAATTAAAACACAACCTATGAGGTGAGGTATGTCTAATATGTATGTAGATAAACAAAGTCAAAGTCAAATCATTTATTTCATTTAGGCCTTTACAAGCACTTATGAACGTTAAAAAATATAAATAGGTTTTATTATAGCTACGAGTAGGGCTGCCATCTCGAATTTCGCCAAACCCGGACAAACATTTAAAAAACCCGGACATTTGGCGTAAATCGCATTTTTCCCCCGAACCTAATTTGTAATCCCTTTACTATTAACATATACTTAAATTCAATGAGGTGCTTCCTTACAGGAAAAGTGTCCGGGTTTTCCCCGGACACTTCTTGAAACCCCGCCCGGACGGCCCCCGGACGGCCTCCAAACGAGGACAAATCCGGGGAAACCCGAACGGATGGCAGCCCTATACGAGTGAAGGTATACATTATTTTTGCTGATTTCTCCGCTTGTTTCCCAGCCCCAATATCAGTAAACGTTATAATTACCAAATAGATTAATTTGAGAGGATCAACTCTCGGATTCCTAATCTTGCTCTTTTAATTTATCCATCAGCCGAAATGATGGTAATTAATTCTGTTTTCTTTAATTTCATGCTTTGTCATGTTTCGGGAAACTAGGTCAAGTTGGGTGAAACAGTTGTTGCTAAAGATACTTAAATTAATAGTAGATCAATATACTAATCTTATCACTTAATTAGGAAAATGTGAAATAAATGTGTGTATGTGTATGTTTGTATGGTTAGTACTGAACGAATTTATATATTAAGTACAGTATATAGATTAAGTACATACTTATATTATACACCCGCGTCCCGTGGGAGCTACTGCCCGCACCGGGATAAAATATAGCCTATGTTACTCGCAGATAATATAGCTTTCTAATGGTGAAAGAATATTTAAAATCGGTCCAGTAGTTTTTGAGTTTATCCATTACAGCCAAACAAACAAACAAAGTTTTCCTCTTTATAATATTAGTATAGATGATACTTTATATAGGCAACTTTTTTCCCGGGATGTAGTTAAAAATGCGGGCAACGTGTAACTATCGCTTTAAGGAAATTAATCAGGCACATAGACTTCGACCCGCATGGTTGTATGACATGACTGTAGCTGAAAATTGAATAAAAATCCATTTTTGGCCCATAAAATTGAATAAATAAAATTATCAGTACGTAGAAACTACTGCTTTAAACACAATGAACCCTTCATGCATTACTGTACCTAAAAAAAAACTACAATCGGAAAACCCTATATTACTCTCAGCACTTTCCCAACCGCAGCACGTTCGGCCGTAAATTTTCCGTTAAAAAAAAACAATTTACCATTTATTAACGTTAACAGAAAGTTTACAGAACATATATTTTAATGAGGATAATAACAGTTGTTAATACATCAAGTTGTGGCAATGAATCGCGATGCCAAATAATAACATCCGTGCCGCTTTATATTATATACTTATACCGGACTGTAGGCCTACCGCCACAGAGTAGGGAAGGATAGAGAGCGCAGAGTCTTTAATCACGGTTTTCGTCTAATAAATTTGGTTCTCTGAAGTTAGCTATTTGACGATCAGCGCATGGGTGTGTTGTGAAACCAACTTCGATGTGTTGTGAAAGCAAAGTTATTTGGTGGAAGAGAGCGAACGTCCTGCAAACTAACTGTTTATATTTAAGGTAGCTGTAAGGCTAATTTAACTTTTTGGTTGGTCAGATTCTGGCCAGATACCGGATCGTTGTTAATCTATCTACTAACTTCCGTGGAAACCTGCTAAGTACTCTTTCAGCCTACTTTCAGTAATGGAAACTAAAATGTAAAACTTACATAGAATTTACAAACAACTGTGTAAATAAGTTAGGAAGTGAATAAGTAGGTACATCCATCTACCAAAATGTCTATTGCATGCCGCTAACACATGCGTCGGTGGTGTAATGGTCAGCATAGTTGCCTTCCAAGCAGTTGATCCGGGTTCGATTCCCGGCCGACGCACATCTTTTTACTCCACACATTATTTTTTTCAAAAATCCCCTATTCTGAAAACCAAAAAAAAAAGGATTCTACATGTGAATGAACAATAGAACCGAAAAGTGCATAATGGTTTCCCATTCCTTGTATTCAGGCTCAAGGGGGCTCATTGCTCTTTTCGACGGAGCGATCCAATGTAAAGCCTGACCCGCACACTGCTCTGTGCAACCCCATTTAAGATGTAAACACATAAGTATAGGATGTAGAGGTGCGGGACGGCAGTATTCGCGGCCCAGTGCCGCCGAACGCACGCGGCGAGCCGACACGCTCCGCATAAAAAAATAACCAAAAAAAAATACCAAATTCTTTTGTTTTTTTGAACACCAATCCCAATTCTAAATTTAAAAACTAAAATTCCATTTTCAAATTAACCTTTAGTGTATTTTCCCCCCGAAAAGCGCATTGCAGTAGCGGTTTAGATCGTCGAATGTTTTGAATTGTTACACTCGTACCGAAAAATTCCTTTGGCTCAATGTATCCTTCGTCCTTCCCAAGATTTTATTTCTGTTATTCTGCAGAGAATGGTTTGGAATAAGTGTGCGATGTAATTTCGTCAATTCGGGATGCCTTGTTGTGGATTATGACGGGTTAAATCAAGTGAGTTAAGTTGTTACATATCGATTGTTGCAAGAAACGTAGCGGGATGATGCTAGTGTAGATTGTAGCTTTAGATTCATCATTTCATTAGGCTTCATCGTGTTTTGAGTTGCCAGTTCTAACAGCTTTATATAAATCCTCCTTTTACTATTCATTAAGTTTAACATAAAGTGTAGCTTTATTTCGTGCTTCAGTTGTTTCATTTGCCTATTTATCCTCATTATAAATGTTAACAATGTTCCCAAATTGTTTGTCTTCTCATGTAGGGATTATTAAAGCTATAATGGCCACTAAATGTGAAGTAATCGCGTATTATATTTTGATAGCTCAATTTTGAACCTCAATTCTCATAGTTTACGATTAGCGAGGTTTTAAAACGGTATGATACCAATAACCATTTTTTACGTCTTCTTAGGACCAGAGATCGAGATTTAGATTTCTTTATTCGTGTAAAACACGAAGAATGATGATGCTACGCTTTCAAAATTTCAATAATTTAATGTCATGCAAATTATTCGATTTTAAAGGATAGGAAAAAAGGAGATCCTCAGCATCATCAAAATTTGGCTGTTATATCTCTATATCTTTGACAATTGCTACGTCACGGCAGAAGCCATAAAATTTGACAGTAAGTAGTAGATAGCATCATGTAAAAAGCTGTTGGTACTAGCTGCATCAGGTACAAATCGACAACAACATAGTAGAAAATGGCTTGATGATGATAACTTAATCAAATTCCACATTGATATCTTCTGATCAAATCCGATATTCCCAAAAAATAAGGATATCAGCATATACCTTATACCTATACCCTATTTTTCGTCTTTACATTATACATATCACTCAATTCCTCTCGAATTAGCTTCCAGTTTCATATCATTATAGTTTTTACTTGTGCTCTATAGGTACACAAGAAGAGGTTTTAAACCATCGTACTAGATATAAAGCCTTCAGTGGTTGTTAGCCTATCTCTATAGACACCATTATGTGATATTACCGGTGTCACATCTACTTTTACTGCCTTTGGGAGATAAGCTGCTATCTTTATTTCTATAATCTATCTAGGTATAGAATGTGATAGAAATTTTGGGGATAATGTTTGTAGAATCAATATTAGTTCTCCAAAGATTTGGTAACAACATCATGCAGTATACAGGTTTCAAAATCATGTTTGTAAGAATCACAGAAATACTGCACAAAATATTATTTCTCTAAACAGGCGGAAGAAAGAACTAAGAAAATGGTTGTTTCTTTTAAAAAGTTAAATATAATTTTGGGCTTTTCATAATTTAGATTAGGAAGAACAGTTTCAAACTTTTTTTCTTTATCTGTCTAATGATAAAAGAAAAAGAAAATTCAAGGATCCGTCTCGAACAAACAGCCCGTACCCATTAGTAGGGTATTTAAAAGCATGACTTTTTTTAATAGAAGTTATTTAGGTATGCCAGAATACCTACCACAGCCATTGTAACTTCAATGACCAACCTATATAAAATATCCCAATCCCTCTGTTGTTGTCTTTCAACTGAAAAAAACTTATTTATTCATACCTATCGATCGTATACGAAAAACTTCGCTAGTAACAAACTTTGCTAAGCAATGATTTATGATCCAACTTTGTAATCTATCGACAAACTCAGATAAGGCTAGTCTTTTTGTAGTTTCTTTAGAGTAAATGTCACAAATGCTGTTGGCAAGTTTTTGGGACCCTGGATCTTTTGGATTAAGATGATAATAGTCTATCTTAAACAAATGTATCTTTCGTTACGGTCAGTATTCTAAAATTCTAACAACCAGTGCTGCTAAGGGGTATCAGGTATCTAAATTGAGGAGGTCAGATTGACAGTCGCTTCATATAAAAGTCAATGTAAAATGCAGGTTGGGAGAAGAGTCCAAGATATTTGGGAAACACTCTGGCATACAATGATGTTCTTAGTCCTGATTTTCAGATCTCATCCACATCATCATCATCAAATCTCTATTTTGTTTTTTCTGCTCTGATCATGCACCGGCTGAACTCTATGTGATACTTAGAAAGAAAGAAAATAAGTTTTATTGCGCAAAATATAAGACGCATAAATGCCCTTAACAAAATGAGCATAACACCGATAAAAAGATAAAAAGAACATAGAACAAATTTAAGGGAAAATATGCGTCCTAAAGCGCGCAATACGGCCCTCGCTCAGCATAATGCTGCGACCCGAAACGAGACAGAGTCCCAGCGCTGGTTTCAGAGATAGCCGGTGCTATCGGTGGTACTTGACGTAGAGACTGACTTAACAGTAGATAGGCCAAAAGAATTTGAGTTTTAATGGTATGTACAAGAAATTATTTCCTTAAACTATGAGAGAAACCTTAGGACAACACAAATTGTGGAAGAAAGTACTGTAATATATGACTACCATAAAAATTGCATGAATAATAGTCCGACCTTTTTTCAGTACTTAAATTATGGTCATAACAAGGTAATGTTCATGATGGTCCTTTGATAACTGGCGTTTTATTTCTTCCTGAGGCTCTATTAATGGTCTGAAAAGGTCATTCTCAGTACATAAATTGAGGAGGCAGCTAATTTCAACAAAGCCTGGTGCCAAACTGTTTGCCTTTAGGTGGCAAAATGTGTTACTTCACCATTTACTTTTATATTCCTTTTCATCCTTGATAAGAGTCTTTTCCTAGAGTATCCTTATAATCAAAGAAAACCACTGCAGTAATACCTTAAATGTGTGACCTAGTTGTCCATTTCATATGCATTGTTTATGCCAGTTTTACTTGTGAGTGCATTATGTCTACTTCTTCCATACTTCTCTGTCAGACGACATCTCATAAGTGACATTTTTTCTAGCCATTATCGTCTTCTACAGTCTATCTATCGTGTCTATGGTCATCCCTTTATCTACATCCACATTTACTTATGTTCTAGACCTTTTACACATAATGCTTCAAATAAATTAGCTTATAATCACCTATGAAGTTATACATAGATCGAAACCTGACTCCAATATCAAGTTCTTCTTTAAAGTAACTTATCGCTAACAGAATATTCAAATTAAATTACATAAAATTATACTTTAGAGAGTCAGAAAGGTCACTGATAACAATAACTTCTAATTGAAAGATAACAACAGAACATTTGTTTAAACATTTAAATTGATAAAGGAAATATGAATATATGATTTAAGAGCTCTATCATATGCGTTGGTGGTGTAATGGTCAGCATAGTTGCCTTCCAAGCAGTTGATCCGGGTTCGATTCCCGGCCTACGCAGATATATTTTTGCAGTTTCTAATTTTTAAGGAGTCTAATGAAAGATAATTCTCATATCACAACACTATCACTTAAATGAAATTGCACTAGGTATATTGTATGTTAAGATGTTTCTTTAATACAGAAACTGCAGAACAGGTCTTAATGTTTACAAAAATATAGCTTATGTTACATCAACTCGGTAATTTACAAGATGATTTTCACCGGTATCCGGGAAATATAATAGTTCTCTCCCTTGGGAAGACCGCGGGAATTAGCTACCTAAATATTGCAGTACAAGTTGAGTACATCAGAAAGGCAAATACATGCTTGTGATAAGATTATGTCAAATGAATCGAAGTATGGTCGTAAGTAGATTGAAAATGAATAAGGACATAATTATGAATACGAGTGATGAATACAATAACTTAATCTTTTCTTGACACTGATGGAAGACATTTTCCAAAACGACAATGGGGTTACAAGGTCTCTAAAAACCCACAAAAAACTACCATCATCACTTAAAATTATTACATGGCAACCCCGCTAAGTCCAAGGACAAAAAACCTTTTTTCCTCTTAATTATATAACGTTGTAAACCTTGGGAAGGGAAGCCACAAAATTTTGTGATGTTTCCGCAACGTACCAACTTTGAGGGACTGAAACGTAAAATAATAGGTTTTTGCTTGAAGATAGAGAGAGGTAGTTTTAGGAAATTAAGTAGGTAGGAATAGTGGAAAATTACTAGGGTAGAAAAGTCTATGTCTTTATTAAGTATATAGTGTTTAAAATTATGAAAGGTTTTTGTAATTTTATTTTCATGTAAATTCTTTTTACGGAACAGAAATTGTATTTTAAATTATCAAGTATAGTTCAATTTTTATGTATCTTCTAAATCTTTCTTTAGAATGTGGATTATTAAGAACACAAGCATAAGGCTTTCTTTAATACTTAATTTGAAAGGTGATTTGAAAGAAAAAAATTGTACTTTTCTTTTAAATGTACCCTTAAAAACCTTTATAAATTTTATAATAGCCATCGAGCGTTTTAAATACTCGGTGAATTTGATATCTTTAACAAAAGAGACTTATGTAAAAACAAGTTATACAAAATTTGAACCCATTTTTATCAATACTGACCCAGAAATCCAAAGAAAAAAAAGACAAATTACACTACGCAAAACTTTTCCCAATTTTCTTCATTAAAATTCTATAGATACTTACTTGCAAAAACATAAGACCTTGGTCGGTAATCCTTATATTCGAAGTCCCAGGTGTTGGGTGAACACAGCTGTAGCCCGAAATAAATGGTAGCTGCCTTACAAGTTTGTGTTCACCACCGTCTAGCTCCCATGAAGTCTTTAAACGAAAATTGTTCTTGTTTTTTGAAAGTGTATCGGGGAAGATCTTGGGCGGTTCAATTACTTATGGTGAATTTTCCACTGTTGAGATCTCTTGTTTTATTAAAATAAGTAGCTAATATCTACTTATTTACCAGTGAATTAAAAAGATAAATAAACCCTTTGTATTTTTTATATATTTTTGTAAGTACAAAAGATGAATTGACCTTATGTCACAGTATGAGTTGGTCTGCAATGACAAACAGATATAAAAAGTCAATCTAGGATGGATAAAAAAGTGCTGTAATAATAATGTACCTGTAATTTATATTTTCAGCATTAACAAAAACAAAAAGCAATAATTTCCACGGCCACAATTAATTATATCGTCCATTAAACAAACCGTGATGCCATTGTGATCACTTTGACAATTCAAAATGGAGGTTTTATTGATTGAAATGGAAAATTCGTGTCACGCCCGTTTTGTTGAAGGTACTGTAATTATTTCAGCGAAAATGCTTTCAGCCATATTTCTTACGAAGGTTGAGAATATATTTGTGTTATTTTGTATTTGGTTTGTTGGTTCGCAATTAAATTTAATATTCATTGCTTGGTTTGTTTGCCATTGTTTTGAATTAGAGGTGAATGAACAGGACGTGAGAATTCTGTATGATTTAAGACATTGTTTTTATTTTACGGTTTAATTTTATCTTTGAAGAAAATTAGCGTATTAGATATTGTTTTAGATACCTATTTCTAAGACAGAGAAATAAAATCTTTAAGGTATAGTATCTCGGATGATTCTCTGCGAACAAGCCTAGTATTAAATTATATATAATTAGCCTAGTAGGTATTACTGTTTTAGATCTTTCCATCACAGGGAGATAATATCATTTAAGCTCTTATGCTTGTATCCATGATTGGTTGTAATCTTGCAATTTTAACTGTCAATTCCTTTTCCAAAATTAAGAATGGTACAAACTAATACTAAAAATAATATACCTTAAACATAAAACTATATGCCTAGCTACACAAAACTTAATTGTGGACATTCCATCAAATTCCCATTTCAGTGCGCTAGACGTTTGAGAAATGGTCCCTGTCACAAAAACTGACCGCTTCGCTCAGGTGCTAGCGAACAGTTGATGGATTCACAGTCATTTGTCATTTTGTGTCCAAACACTTCTTGACGACATACTGATAATATCTAGTTATATTCTTCTGGACTGCTCTTTTGTTTTGGAAGGAGATATTGGAGTGGTTAGGTAAAGTTCTCGTTAAATAATGTTACGAGTTCGAATAAAGGGTTGCAAGCACAGAGCAGAAAATATTTTGGTTTCATAGTTACTTCAAGATAGTCAAAATATACGACAGGCTTTATTTGATTATTGCAGTTAAGAAATTAGGAAGGTTAAAGAAATTATGTAACTTCTTTAAACTAATGATTTCAAAAGAACTGTTTGATACGTTTAAATACATAGCTCTACATAGTTTTAGAAGCTGAAACTATGATGAAGCTTGTCATGAAGATGAAATAGATTTTTTAAACGATTTATTGGATATTTGTAATCCATTCAGATATCGTAGATAGCTAGTGATTGAACATTACAGGCCCTTAATCGTCAAGAATTCGCTAAATCAATACACAAGACATATCCAATAATATAAGGAAAACATAAACGTATGTAACAGGATCTAGCAATGTCGTAATAACATCCGAACTGTCTGTCCTGGCGAATTATTGGTATCGAGGGAATCGATTCCGAGTATTGAGTGGAAGTACCGAACAGTTGACGTAGGAATAGCGAAGGAATTAGTAAAAATATGCTTTCGCCCCGTATAGGCCTTGTTAGCCAACTTGACATGGATGCAGCTTAAATCATCTTTTATAGATGTTAAAAGGCTATTGATGATGCTGTTGGTAAAAAATGCCCTACAGTGGCTTCACACTAGCCTAATTTTCGTCGCCCGTGGCGTAAAGTCGCGGCACAATACGAGCGGCAATAATTTGTCGCTCGATTTTAAGCTATAGTTGTCTTGCTTGCTGTCGCCCGAATACGCTTGACACCCGTACGAATCGCGCGTTGTTACTTGGAAAAACGGAGCCCAACATCCACTAGTGTGAAACTGTTGTCAAAGCATGTATTCAACCAATTGTTCAGGTTCGGTAAAAGATGTCAGCTAGTATTACCTTAACTACGTTATGTTTGGTCTGAATTTACTGAAGACCACTATTTGTTTATTTAGCCTACTTATAAAGAAAGCAGATGTATAAAAATATATGCGTCGGCCGGGAATCGAACCCGGATCAACTGCTTGGAAGGCAACTATGCTGACCATTACACCACCGACGCATGTATCTGTAAGTTCAAAAAGTTAGATCACATGGGATTAATCAGTACCTATACATTTATTGAAGTCAGAAAACCATTCGCACAATAGCTGTTATTAGTGTTTTGTAATATTAAATTACCGCTGAATAAATATTGTCTTTAAACACATTGTTCTCCAAGAAATATTTTGGGTTCCAGTTCCGAGTAGATACAATTATGAAAACATAAAAAGGGATTTTTATAATATGTTTCAATAAAACAAATAATGATATGATATGTTTACTAGCTGTTACGCTCAGTTTCTTCAGCGTCCCGAAGGAATTCGATTTTTTCAGATTTCCGCACCAGGATAAATCCTAATTCATATGTTTAATTTTTACCTCAATGTATATGGTGTGCTGCGTTGAGCCATTACAGCGTTATTGGGAACGAACATACAAACACCCAATTCCATAAACACATGGTTAGATTACCCAGCATCTCCGTAAACCAAAAAACTTTTTCATTAACTAGTTACAGAATCTCTTAGTTCTAATAAAGCTTAGGTTTCTAATTTAAAAACCCATGGCAGATCCATTTTAAAAATGTAGATTTCGCTGAAAAATACGTCAATTAGGTCAGACCTCGGTTAGACGAAGGCGCATTCACATTGCACGGAGTTAGCAGGCGAGTACAGTTGCTACTGGAATGCAAGTGGAAGAAGTGTGTGTTTTAGTACATATTTTGTTTATGCGTTATGTCACGTATTGCTACGTACATTATCTATTGCAAATGAGTAGTATTTTTTTATAAAAGACCATGCATCGGTTTATGCCCATTTTTAAACAATGTTCAACAGTTATAAAACTTATGCCATATAATATTAAAGCTAAAGCAACTATACTATATTCTGTGACAGCCAAGTTGTATAAAAACGCATTCTCAGGGTATTTCATTACCTCCACGATAAAACAAACATGTTTCAAATCACTTTATTTAGTTTTTCTGCATGATAATTTAGTCAGTAGGCATTAGTACAGTACTAGCCTATTCCCTACTCTTCAGCCTACTATCTCATCAACTCGACCAATCTAAATGCGCCTTCATGCTCAGTATTCGAGGAAATGCAACTTGCATGACTTTATTCAATAACGTGGCTTCGGACTGCATTAGGAAAATATATATCAGGGTTTCTTTGAAAAACTACATTTGCATCGAAAAGGGGAAACGTAGATTATCTTGCACATTTAATTAGATACCTTTTACTGGATCTGCGACTAATTAAAATTATCTGAAGACAGATATTTTTTAGTTTTTAATGAAGGCTTAAGCTAATGAGTGATTTTATTTCAGATGTAGGAAAAGTACATTAATTAGGATAGAAATCTTTTGCGGTACCTAATGTTTTTTTAGTATAAATATATTAGTATTAGTACGTTTTATATTTTTTATTTGTGTGAGTTTTGGCTTCTTATTATTATTTTCTTTACCTAAACGATTAGGTAAAGAAAATAATAATAACACATTGTGTTCATTTTAATTATTAAGTATCCATATTGATAGCTTTTCCTATTGAAAATGAAACAAAGACATTTTAAACAATAACCTATGCCAATAGTATCCTTGCAATATCCATTCACAGTTATCAATATGTAAAATTGAAGCCATTGTCTGTCCGGATAATTGAAACGCATAATCCGGATATGCCGGATAAAATCCGATAGATTGACAGATTGAAATGTCGAGCGTTAATACCAATCATAGATACGGTACAGAATGTACATTGATTCAGAAGTAGAAGTGCAGTTCAATAAAAGTTTTCTGTAGTTGGATCTGTCTTCGTCATTATCAGCCTTTTTATCGTCCCACTGCTGGATTGCGGCCTCCTCTGACACGGAGAAGGATTGAGCGTTAATCACCATGCTTGCTCAATGCTGGTTGTATCTTCCTTATCCTACTAATGAATGTGAAAGTTAGTGGGTTTGATGCTGGTAACAATTAGGTAGCAACTCTCTGTATGTATTTCGAGGGGTTATATTGGAGAGTGACAGCCATACCGATTCACACAATTTTTTGTTGTCCATTTCCTTTGTCACATATTTTACCCTACTAGGTTGGTAGTGCATTTAATGCACAAAGTTCATTCACATGTCGACTCTCGTAATTAAACAAAGTGCACCATCGGAATCTAGTTTATCAATCGGAATCAAGTTTTCAAAGCGAATTCAGCTCAACAGAGGTATTAAAACCAACTGTCAATGTCCATTTTGAATTTAATCTAGTCCTGCACACAATGGTCCTTCTACCCTCCCATACGTGGTAATACCCGGCCGGTCATTTTATTATCCGGACAGGCGGACTTAACTGGATCAAACCGGATTCTACCGGATTTCACTCGATTAATCCAGTACGTGTTAATGTTGATCCGTTTCGGCTTTTAGTTTCTCGTGCTGTTTTCCACTGAATACTGAAAACAAAGGTATTCTCTATAATAAGTTGTGAAATGCTGGATTTTAAGGTATTAAGGGCGGGTTTCATTGTTTACGTTGCAATGCGAGGAAATGTACTCATTTGTAAGTACCTACTATTTATTATCTTTGTAGTTATCTATGTGAGAATATTATCCCCTTACGTTTTGAACAAATGCATACCAAAGAAGATGGATACCTAAGGGCACGACCAAAGAAAATATGTATAACATGAGTGAATGCTGGAAAGAATGCCACTATGAGATCATGTCAGACTGAGAACTACTGAGAAGTATAGAAGAAGAAGGAAAATTTTATTTTATATGGATTTAGGATAATGGGATGATAATGATTTTTGAACTACTTTAATGTTAGATCCTCTTTGTAAATATAATAGAATGTACAGTTTATATTTGATCCTGAACATCATAGCCTAGTCTGAGCCAGTAGTGTTTAGAAATATTCTTGAAGATTTTTTTTTTGATTCTGATAGCTCAAATTATATGATAAGGAAACCAAAACCATACTTTAAAAGGACAGCAAAAAGATTCACTCCCAATTAAAACCAGCTACAAAACTTGATAGGTATGTCAGATTGGTCCCTTACGCAAAAGTATAGAATTTTATTTTTGGACGTTTCCTAAAGGGTCCTAAACTAACAAAGGGATGCTTGGGTCCTCTCTTGAGGTCAGTGGTACCCCCATGACTGCACGTTTAGCAAATACCGTCAAATTTTGATGTCAAAATGTTTTTTGATGTTCATTTTTTTGTGTGTAAAATTGTTTGGAACGTCTGTTTCGCTTTGTCGCTTTTCAAGTGTTTAAAAAACCTGTGGTTTGTGTTGTGTAGAAATAATATTTGTTTTGCTCTTTAATTTTTTATCGGTTTGTGTGTGTGAATAAATTGTTTGTAGATTTGTCACGTATGTGCTGAATGTAATTTATATATATCGGGTGTGTCGTTCATAATCACATTAAATTCTATCACATGTACTTCATGATATTCTATAGCGAATTGTAAAAAAAATAACATAATCCATTCAGTGGTTTAGTCACAGGACTCATTTTTCGTTTTCATAATTTACAACATCGTGTGTAAAGCAGAGATAATGTCTAGACACATGTCTAGACACATTTTCACACACGGTCGGTTAGCCCCATGGTAAGTTATTAATTAACTTGTGTTATGGGTGCTAACACATCTGATAAACTACATATAGCTACATATATACATACTGATAAATACATATTGTAACACCCAGACCACGGCCAACAAACATGCTCATCACACGCATGTCGACCGAACCGGGAATCGAACCCGGGACCTCAGGTTCGGCAGTCCGGCATGGTGACCATTGCGCCATCGAGGCCGTCAATAAAGTTAGGAGTATCGAATGATTTGATCAATTGACAGCTGTCAGTTTTCAAGGGAGAATTTCAGCTGTTTGTAATGACTGACTTCTAAATGGTGTTCTAATTTTCGCACATTTTTATTCTATTTACTTTGTTTGAAAAATGCATTTTTTTTATTTTCACGTATTTTTCTTTTTTCTTGGTGTTAATCGACATATATTAACCAGTATATTAACGCATTTCATTTAATGTGATTATGAACGACACACCCGATATAAAAAGGAAACTATGATTAAATTCACATTACAAAACGAAAATTTTGTGAAAATGTGAATAACATCGACGCTTATGTGCAACTTAAACACAACAAACAATAATTAATTTAATTTCACTTATGAATTATTTATGTAAACTACATATTTTTTGACACATTTTAAAAACACAGTCAACTAAAAATTTACTTAATTTCATTACTTCATACTGTAAACAATCTGCAAATTAATTTTCGGAACTGAACCGAACAGCGTATGAGATTGTATTATAATACAGGGTGCTGGCAAGCCGCGACCATTATAACATACTTGACCTAGAGGGTGTTGCCAAAACTGTCCGTTTATACAGCCAGCTTAGCTCTACTTGTGGTTGCGATACATAGGTTTTGCTGGACGTGGGGAAATTTAATGCTGGTCTGTATGTTCCCAGCTTTGCTTGGGTAGCAGTGCCCAGCCAATAATATTGTATGTAGATTTTCTTGTAAAATAATTTTGACTGGAGATTCACGTAGACTGAATAATGTTTAAGCAATATAAATATAATATACAAGGTGTTGATTTGCATTTGTGCCATAGTTCAGGAGGAGGACATACAATACGTAAATAATCGATTGGAATTACAGTAGATGGGAAATAACTAATATGCACTGCTTTTTTTGTCATTGTAATGTCGTGGTATTTCCGAAGTAATCCAATTTTATGAATGAAATTTATGAGTGATCGTTGCGTATGCTTTGTGTTTGCGTTTGTGTGAGGGTGCAGCACGGTTTTAACGCCAGTAACATACGCGCCAAGTTTAAATAAGGCTAGATGACATTTACGGAATTCCGAAAAAAAATTAAAGAAAAAAAATTACGTACCAATTTTTTTATTGATTTGGGTCGAGAATCATTAGCATAATTACCTCCTTGAATAAGGCACGGATGCAAATCAACAGCTTGTATAAATATATAAACCTTACAAACAGGCTTGTGTTGCTGGGTAGTTTCTTGGGCATCATATTTTTCCCTGCAAAAAGGTAGAAATTAGGGAAGGCGAAGGGAGGGCGTTTTGGGGGATGTCTTAAATATTTATTAACGTTAATGCTCATTTTCAGAATTGGTGTATTAGGTACATGACACCTCTCGTAAGAAATAACTAAATCTAAAAATACCAAGATAAGCTAGATAATTTTCTTAGCAAAATAGGTAACAACAAGAAATATTGCTAATAGATTTCTATGGCTATCTATCTCTATCTCTCTATATGCTGAATGACACTGACTATATCATAAAATTAATGAGGATAACTGAGATTCTAGATTCTTCCTGAAAATTGAAATAGGTATTGATTTAAAACAAAATAAGATTCTAACCTGCCCGTCTTTCAAACAAAGGCGTGTTGTCGTCTAATGTTAATTCATGAAAAAAATAAATAATAGTTTAAAAAAAAACTAAAAAACACGCTTTTTATAGAAAAACGAACTAAAAATTAGAAAATAAATTTTAATGGATTTAAATTAAGAAAACAGTGTTAAAAATTTCAATGAATATAAATTAATAATAGTGTGAATACAAAAAAAAATATTTAAAAAAGCGTGGGGTGCATGGTGTCAATAGTTCTAAATATTTTATTGACAGATATGAGTACAGTGATTTTCATTTCGATAATATCTTAAAAGCACCCCACGCTTTTTTAAAATATTTTTTTTGTATTCATACTTGTATTGTACGCTCATTTTATTATGTTAATCGACTCGCCAACGCACCACCACACAGGTCGACAGTCTGACAACGACTGACTCCCCACCGCTCGATCCGGTATTTATAACCGAGTGACGTATGCGCACGAGGCGTCATAATAATGACATAACCTATACAATGATGCACATGTACCTGCATACACTACATCTCTCCCTTGTTGTTTTGATTTTAACCTTGTTTCAAAAAGTCCAACAATCAAACTCATAAATATTTTGGTAATTTCTTAAAGATCTATCAAACACCTGCAGCACAACAAAACCACGCTATCAGATCAGTCCACCGATCACACTGCCATCAAACTGATTTACTTTGTTCCGTTTCCATTTCATTTCCCTTTCCATTTAAGGAGACGACAGATATCGGTGATACTGCAGGACACTACATCCCTTCCCTTGTGAAATAAACATAAATAAAAATCCGTCCCTTTGCAGACGGTAACATACCAGCATCTGCTTCAGGCTCAACAAGACAAATTCGTAGCAGTGATATCAGGCCGGCAAGTTTAACTTCAGGTTTTGTAGCCGCTGTTCCGGCCCTGTATTATATCTACACTAGAGATGATCCGTCCATTTGGCAGACATCCCGCCAATCAGTCCATGTGAAATCAAGCAAGTCTGAAATATTGCTGTGCCTTCAGATAATGAGCACTCATCTTGCTTGGTTCGACTTCACTTAAAACTGATACAGAATGCATTGTTCCAAGGTAAAAGATCGGCATTAGGGTACCTCATCAATGCTTTTCACTCATTCAAAACCGTACGAGCCGTACGAGGAAAGTAATCACATAAGATCGTCCCAATTGAATGGTGACCTAGATGGACTGTTTCCAATTTGATGATGACCATATACTTTGTCACCCATTTAATGGCGACCACATACTTTGTCTCCAATTTAATGGTGACTCTATACTTTGTCACCCATTTAATGGTGACCACATACTTTGTCTCCAATTTAATGGTGACTCCATACTTTGTCACCCATTTAATGGTGACCACATACTTTGTCTCCAATTTAATGGCGACCACATATTTTGTCACCAATTTAATGGTTTAAATTGTAGTTCTATGTACGAGTTAAGTACTTTGTGTGCCTTGTAAGCAAGAGAATGCTAACTCAACTAATTTTGGTAATATGTAGTTTTTAATTTGAGAGTGGAATATCAAAGCCTATCATTATCTCAGCAATGTAACAAACAATCTGGTCTTCAACCCTATTGATCAGCGCTAGTACTTTGCACGTTTCTGCTAGTACACTCGCTGAAATTCTGATATAGGCTTTAAATACCCTACATCAATGTATGTCCAATATCTAGTCAAGAAACTGTAAGCTTCTTAGCATTCAACACCCAACATATGAATACCTTACTGCATATAATAGTTGGAAGCGACCTGCATCCAGCGTCTTCCGGTGACCTTTATAAGGTCGTCTTTATAAGGTATCTGTGGAGATCAAAGGGGGAGGCCTATGTTCAGCAGTGGACGTCCTATGGCTGAGATGATGATGATGATGATGATGATATAATAGTGCGATAGGAATACTTATATTTCGGTTAGGCATCCAAGAACACTATTATCACCGGACATTGCGTTCTGTAATGTTTGTTTGCTTTTATTAATGTGGTTTTCAAAAATTAAAGTAGTCAAAGAATTATTATGCTTTGATGGTAAGCTTTTTAGTGTCATGGTTACATATTGATTATAACGAAGGTGTAAAGTAACAGTACGAATCAGATTTTAACTAATTAGAACCATATTATGTAACGAACGCACTTTAACAGGTGTCACTAACTTTGCACTATATATTTTGAAGCTGTGACATTCTGCATCACCATAAAATAGAAGAGTCCCTGACCCTCAACTCATGCTCTTCTTCCTTTCAACAAGGTGACAGCAGCTCACAAACAGTTTTCTAGTCGATGCAATTTTCCTTTTGCAAAACAACCGCTAAACTTTCTAAAACATTTGTCTACACATAGATAAATGTGGGATTCTAATTCTATATCTCAATTTCATGAGCAGCTATGCTGCTCTCATGTCATACTTGATCTCATCAATTTGATGATCAGCTTTGTGCTGCTTCCATTTTTAATATTTTACGCTTTTCCAATTTCATGACCGCGTATAGGTAACGTAATATATATTTTTTTTTTATGTAAGTATAGTTGGCTGCATAAGTATGTTTATAGTTTCGTTCAAAAGCGCTTACCCTTTATTGCAGCTGACTTTATCTACGTTGTTTTAGTTAGACAACCAGAATATAAAAATATTATTATCTTTTATAGGGACAGCACCCCAGTAAATTTTTAAACGATTTGGTGACTAAGGGCAATTTTACTTCCTATACTTTAAGGAACACTTACTCAGATTATATTTTGCAGTAGGACTTAGGAACTTAATAATATTTTAGTTATTATTAACCAAATGTCGACGCAACTGTGTAGTTTAATTAGCACAAAAGAGTAATAAATGTCGATAAATGTAAATAGTGATAAAGTTCTTTACCTCTCATGCGAGTCCAATTGTCTTACGGTAACCTAAGATTGGTGTTCTAAGATCAATTATTATTAACCCTAACGCTATGGACACAAGACATTATTTTGTTAATAGATATCCATCCCATCACCCATATGGATCTTATCTTATGGGATGGGTTGAGGAAATTACACAACTTTATATTACAAGTAGGTGTGCACTTCAAGAATATATTAATGTGATGATTTATTAACTTGAGATCAATAAATGGATTCTATTTCATATATGTTCATATATGGTTACGTTATTCGCTCCTATGGAAGCATATTCTTCCACAACTCTCAATGTACTTATACTGCTTATTGGTACTGCAATACTGTAAAACATAATTTGCAAATAACAATATTATAATGAGGGCCACTTTGTTAAACTATTTGTAAACACCAATGTAAATCAATAAAAAAGAGGCTAAGATACCAATTAAAATTCATTCAAGCCTGAGTCTTGAAGGTTTTAAAAGCACACGCAATCATCAACTTTTGAGAACTTGATTGCAACAATCATCCATGAGCTAATCATCATTAGACAGTTCCCAGAGTAAGTATCTACATTGGAACTCCTTCCAGGTATCATCCTTAAAAGATTTTTTGTCACAGATGAGAAGGCCCAGTTGGGTAAATGATGATGATGTCCTCCTAGCCGATTATCGGCTACGGCGGCTGTACTCACGTAAGGGGATTAGCAAACTGCGCAGGACATATTATAGTGCACAAGCATTTGCGCAGACACAGGTGCACTCACTGTTCCTTCACTCTCATAACCCGATGGGACGGCAATCCGACACGACCGGAAAGAGATCAGGCGCAGGACCGACATTTACGTGCTTTCCGATGCACGGGTGTATCAATCACCAACTTCCAGGCCCGACCCGGGAATCGAACCCGAGACCTCGTGCTCAGCAGCCGCGCTTGCGACAGCTAGACCAACGAGGCAGTTGGGTAGATAAAGTAGCATTGTCAAATAAATCACAGATTGCTCCAATGCTTAGTTCCATATTCTTTTGATCTAAGAGTTTTATATCAACCTAAAGTACTGAAATTACAATCGTGAGCTAGCATGTTTACCAAAGATTCTATCTATTGAATACCAAAATTTTGATCCACATTTTCCAGCTAGTATTGCTGCTTGTATGCTGTTCTACTGTTCTGTATCTTCTGGAATATCTCTGTTGTATAACAACCTCTTTAATACAGCAAAATAAAGTAAAAGTATTGAAATTATACCTAGGGTGACTGAGCAACTGTTATAATTAACACTATTATGAGTAGGCAACCCACTAGAGGTGTTGATGGACTTGGATGTTGTGCATAGGTGAATACATACCAGTATACCTGGGCGAGTTCTTCAACATACATGGCCAACCTACTACGGTCCCTCAATGTGCTGTTTGTTTAACTAGATACCTAGCACATGTTTGTCATTTGTAGAACCGTTGAGTATATAACCCACCAGTTTGTTCTTGTAATATCCTCTATATTGCAAGCACTTGAATTAAGTTAGTTAAGTACCAGAACAATATAGCAGGTATAAGTTGTTGACTAGACTCTGAGAAGTTAAGTTTGGAAGCTTTTTATGATCCAAATCACCGGGCACAGAAAATATAAAAATTATCAAGATTTACTATTTAGTTGTTGCAGTAGTTGACAACTATCGCCAGATAATTTATGCGTGTACAGTCAATTGAATGACCAGTAGACGTTCACTACCGTTAACTGTCAAGCTGTCAATTTAATTACCAGTAGATATAGACTACTGCCAACTGTCAAGCTGTCAATTTAATGACCAGTAGATATAGACTACTGCCAACTGCCAAGCTGTCAATTTAATGACCAGTAGATATACACTACTGCCAACCATCAAGCTGTCAATTCAATGCCCAGTAGATATAGACTACTGCCAACAATCAGGCTGTCAATTTAATGACCAGTAGATACACACTACTGCCAACCATCAAGCTGTCAATTCAATGACCAGTAGATATAGACTACTGCCAACAATCAGGCTGTCAATTTAATGACCAGTAGATACACACTACTGCCAACTGTCAAGCTGTCAATTTAATGACCAGTAGTTATAGACTACTGCCAACTGCCAAGCTGTCAATTTAATGACCAGTAGATATACACTACTGCCAACCATCAAGCTGTCAATTCAATGCCCAGTAGATATAGACTACTGCCAACAATCAGGCTGTCAATTTAATGACCAGTAGATACACACTACTGCCAACCATCAAGCTGTCAATTCAATGACCAGTAGATATAGACTACTGCCAACAATCAGGCTGTCAATTTAATGACCAGTAGATACACACTACTGCCAACTGCCAAGCTGTCAATCTAATGACCAGTAGATACACGCTACTGCCAACTGCCAAGCTGTCAATCTAATGACCAGTAGATATACACTACTGCTAACCGTCAAGCTGTCAATTTAATGACCAGCCGATTTTTGGAATAGAATAGGTCTTTATTTGCTTAGAATGCAGGCACTTACAAAATAGGATTGTAAACAACATAATAAGATCCGTGTACATTCCGCCTTGTTGGCATGCAAGCACAACAATTATTAAACACAATTGATTATAAGGCAAATAGGTTATTGTATTATATCCTCTAGGAAATCCCACCACTGCTAAAGTCGTCTTGACGACAATTCAACAACCAGCAACTTTATATTGCTTCCAATAAATGCCTATTATTGAATAAACTTTGATGCAGGTTTAAGAATGAGTAAACTGATCACCAAGTAATGATTTTGTATTATAAATTACTCATTTGATAAATATTAACACCTGCAATAAATATTGCTACTTCCATTAGAATTGTAACAAGGTAAACTTAAACAAAGAATTACGTAAAAAGGTTAAAATTTGTTTGCAATTCGGGTGATACATACATGAACATAAAAGTTATGTATACTTTGTCATTCTACTCTCTTCCCTTCCTTCTTTCCTTTTGCTCTTTTTAATATGATTGAATATTAACATCGGTCAGAGGTTACTTGTTGTCAAAGCTTATTTAGCATACATTAATTTGGTATAGGCATGAATAGGACAAATTATTTAGTATAACCTTGTATATCAAATATTTTTCTGGATCACAGAACTAATAGGTAGTTCAAAATTATAAAAATTAGATAATAGGTAACTGTTGGTCCAAACACTCACGGTTTTATCCTCGTCGCCAATGTATTGTACGCTCATTTTATTATGTTAATCGACTCGCCAACGCACCACCACACAGGTCGACAGTCTGACAACGACTGACTCCCCACCGCTCGATCCGGTATTTATAACCGAGTGACGTATGCGCACGAGGCGTCATAATAATGACATAACCTATACAATGATGCACATGTACCTGCATACACTACAATACTATTATTAATTTATATTCATTGAAATTTTTAACACTGTTTTCTTAATTTAAATCCATTAAAATTTATTTTCTAATTTTTAGTTCGTTTTTCTATAAAAAGCGTGTTTTTTAGTTTTTTTTTAAACTATTATTTATTTTCTACTTTTTAGTTTGTTTCAAAACTATTATTTGTTTTGTAGAATTAAAATTCTCTTTAGTATACAAAAAATTGTCAATATTAGAGAAAACGGCTAAAGATAATTATTGGAAATAAAAATTTACATCGAGTCCTGCCTTATCGACTGTAGAGAAAAATTCTAGAAAATTTTAATTAATTTTCTTACCTTATCGACTATAGATGAAAATTATATAGGTAAATTAACAAAAATCATATTTTGCAAATTGAAAAGCCTAGAAGTCGGTGTCTAATGGATGTTACTAAGTTAATTTTGCCACCGACTTCTAGGCCGGTGCACCTAAAATTAGTTTTTTTTTTGCTTTTTAGTGTTTTGGGAAGTCGGTTTAATTTTTTTGTAAAAAGGTTATTTATTCAAAGCTTTTCAGTGATACGAATAGTTGTCACTATCCATACATGTGGGAAGTTCTCATCAATACAAAGAATATAAGTCCAAACGAGGTATTTTACATGTTCAGTTGTCGAGTTCCCTCGACTTTCTCTGGTCTCCATCATCAGGTCAGCTCCAAATCTTCACTGTTGCATAGGTCTTGTCAATACGAATAATCTAAGCCCAAACACGAGGTAGTTTACATATTCAGTTGTCGAGTTCCCTCGACTTTCTCTGGTCTCCATCATCAGGTCAGCTCCAAACCTTCACTGTTGCATAGGTCTTGTCAATACGAATAATCTAAGCCCAAACACGAGGTAGTTTACATATTCAGTTGTCGAGTTCCCTCGACCCTCTCTGGTCTCCATCATCAGGTCAGCTCCAAATCTTCACAGTTGAATAGTGCTTTTAGGCGTACACCTGAGTGTCAAGTTTTTACCCTATGTATGCCTACAACTTTTGAAGGTTGCCCTCGATTTCTCAGGGTTTCCATCATCAGATCCTAACCTGATGACTATGGGACCAACTGCCAGCTATTCCGAGTCGAACAAAAAAAGAATCACGTAAATCGGTCTATAAACCTCGG
Organism: Helicoverpa zea; assembly: GCF_022581195.2. Taxonomy (NCBI): domain Eukaryota; kingdom Metazoa; phylum Arthropoda; class Insecta; order Lepidoptera; family Noctuidae; genus Helicoverpa; species Helicoverpa zea. The sequence goes on from NC_061475.1 coordinate 1,627,989, forward strand.
AGTAATCGATGTGTATGTGTAACCTCCTCCTTTTTGGGAAGTCGGTTAAAAATGGAATAATTTTATCAAATTAGTGTATTGTCATCGGTCCTCAATAAATCTACAAAGTTTGAACGAAATCTGGCCATTTAAAGTGGGTCAAAATCGCGCCCAAAGAAGTCGGTTACAAACATACAAACATACAGGTGAAGCTAATAAAAAAAAATAAAAATAATAATAGTTTAAAAAAACTAAAAAACACGCTTTTTATAGAAAAACGAACTAAAAAATAGAAAATAAATTTTAACGAATTTAAATTAAGAAAACAGTGTTAAAAATTTCAATGAATGTAAATTAATAATAGTGTGAATACAAAAAAAAGATTTAAAAAAAAGCGTGGGGTGCATGGTGTCAATAGTTATAAATATTTTATTGACAGATATGAGTACAGTGATTTTCATTTCGATAATATCTTAAAAAGCACCCCACGCTTTTTTTAAATCTTTTTTTTTTTGTATTCACACTATTATTAATTTACATTCATTGAAATTTTTAACACTGTTTTCTTAATTTAAATTCGTTAAAATTTATTTTCTATTTTTTAGTTCGTTTTTCTATAAAAAGCGTGTTTTTTAGTTTTTTTAAACTATTATTTATTTTCTACTTTTTAGTTTGTTTTAAAACTATTATTTGTTTTGTAGAATTAAAATTCTCTTTAGTATACAAAAAAATGTAAATATTAGAGAAAACGGCTAAAGATAATGATTGGAAATAAAAATTAACACCGAGTCCTGCCTTATCGACTGCAGAGAAAAATTCTAGAAAATTTTAATTAATTTTCTTACCTTATCGACTATAGATGAAAACTATATAAATTAACAAAAATCATATTTTGCAAATTGAAAAGCCTAGAAGTCGGTGTCTAATGGATGTTACTAAGTTAATTTTGCCACCGACTTCTAGGCCGATGCACCTAAAATTAGTTTTTTTTTGCTTTTTAGTGTTTTGGGAAGTCGGTTGAATTTTTTTGTAAAAAGGTTATTTATTTAAAGCTTTTCAGTGATACGAATAGTTGTCACTATCCATACAAGTGGGAAGTTCTCATCAATACAAAGAATAAAAGTCGTAACGAGGTATTTTACATATTCAGTTGTCGAGTTCCCTCGACTTTCTCTGGTCTCCATCATCAGGACAGCTCCAAACCTTCACTGTTGCATAGGTCTTGTCAATACAAATAATTTAAGTCCAAACACGAGGTAGTTTACATATTCAGTTGTCGAGTTCCCTCGACCCTCTCTGGTCTCCATCATCAGGTCATCTCCAAACCTTCACTGTTGCAAAGGTCTTGTCAATACAAATAATTTAAGCCCAAACACGAGGTAGTTTACATATTCAGTTGTCGAGTTCCCTCGACCCTCTCTGGTCTCCATCATCAGGTCAGCTCCAAATCTTCACAGTTAAATAGTGCTTTTAGGCGTACACCTGAGTGTCAAGTTTTTACCCTATGTATGCCTACAACTTTTGAAGGTTGCCCTCTATTTCTCAGGGTTTCCATCATCAGATCCTGACCTGATGACTATGGTGGTACCTGATGACCTGATAACTGGCAGCTATTCCGAGTCGAACAAAAAAAGAATCGCGTAAATCGGTCTATAAACCTCGGAGTAATCGATGTGTATGTGTAACCTCCTCCTTTTTGGGAAGTCGGTTAAAAATGGAATAATTTTATCAAATTGGTGTATTGTCATCGGTCCTCAATAAATCTACAAAGTTTGAACGAAATCTGGCTGTTTAAAGTGGGTCAAAATCGCGCCCAAAGAAGTCGGTTACAAACATACAAACATACAGGTGAAGCTAATAAAAAGCGTGTAAAAAGCGTGTAATGATGTAGTTTGGTGGCGGAGTGCATTCAGTATCAGCTACAATCGGGTCAAGATAAAGCACTGTAGGATACTAAGTCTAACCTAGTTTATCGTTGGCACTGCTGTTACAATATTATACTTTAGACTTTCTAGCGTGTTGGAAGAATTTTAATGGCTGTATACCTACGTATGCATATAAATTTATTTCCTTGATTCGGATTGTATATTATTTTAAGTTATTGTTTCATAAAGTGTACTGTATAGGTAGTGGAGGTTGTATCATCACTATCCTGCTCTTCATAATTGTATTTATGGTCTTCTTCTTCCATTCTTTACTATTAAATCATCTCTGATCTCACAAGTATCATTATTTCCAGTAATATCATCCTATACTCAATCCATTCTTAGTTTGCTTGGTCGTCACACAATCGTAGTGAAAATAAGTTATGTCATTAAATCAAGTACAAACCATTATATTCTATTACTATCATTTACTTACTTATACTTCGGCCGTTCAGAGAATGCGTTCCTGACACCTATCAGTTAGTCACGACTAGTGATGGGCACAACATAACACTGAGTTCGTTACCGTTCCTTCAAAATGAACCGCCGCATTATTTTAAGATTATTTTCGTTTTAAATTGGCGGAATCATTTGTTTTATATTTTAGTTATTTAAGTGGAAACCAAAAAAAGGTAATATTCATATAATAAAATTGTTTTATTTATTCTTTGTTACAAGTACATTGAATTGAATGTGCGAACAGAATATTAATCAGACTCCGATTTGCTTGAGGAGGTGGTGTCTTCATCATCATCTTCGCCTACATGTATAATTATATTATTATCAATAACAGAATCAATCCTGATATCTCGGTCTAACAAAAGCCGGGTAATCAAATAAAAACAGATCGAAAACACTTGAAAAACGTGGTCTATGCGCACGAAACGACAACGGACGACTGTTTTAGCGTCACAAAATGGCGGCCCATAACGCCATTTGGGGTTACCATTTTTAATCTAAGTATAAAAATGCGGTTTGGTCATAGTTTTATTTTTATATTTCATAAACGTTATAATTAAGTCTTATAGTCCATTATTTTCCAATTCTTAAAAAGAAAATCAAAACGTATTATTTTATATTATAACTGTATAAGAACAGATTACGATACTTGCCTGTTATTTTTAGCACAGCACTACAAAATATAAACCGCTGACATAACCTTGTAATAGCGCAGTATAGATTTAGAAAAATATTGTTTACCAAGTTATTTGACACTCAGTTTGGCACAAAATTATAACATTCATTGATTATTGATATAATAATGTTGTTTTAATGCTCCTCAATTGTTAAAACGGTAAACAACCAGCAAAAATATTTTTATCGTAACTGCAACGCCATTGCAAAGTTACGTCGTCAGTTCAATCGCGACGTGTCAGGAACGCATTCTCTGAATGGCCGAACTATAATAGCATGTATAAACCAAATACACAGATAACTATATACTATGAAACTTCGCTTCATATCCGAATTACAAAAATACTGAATCAATAACTGCCAAAGTTTTATAAAAAGACAAAAGACAGAAAGCCATTTCGAAACAAAAAACTGGCCAAGTGCGAGTAGACTCGCGCACGAAGGGTTCCGTACCATTATTTATAAAACGGACAAAAAAAATCACGTTTGTTGTATGGAAGCCCCTCGAAATATTTATTTAATTCTAGTTTTTTATTTGTTGTTGTTTGACAGAGGGACGCACGGACAGAGGAACGAAAACAATATGATCCCGTTTTACCCTTTGGGTACGGAACCCTAAAAAGCATCATGCTGCCGACCTGTTAGTAAAATTAGCAAGCCGAACATTATCGTTGGGTGACAACTACACATTATAATGTACGGTATACGTATCTAATGGTAAAACTTTCCCAATGTTTGTTTGTCTGTCCATTAGTCTGTCACTGATCGTGTTAGTAGGAAAGTGGTAATAACTTTGTTTAGTGTATAGGAAAGCGGTGCTTTTGGCGTATAAATTATTTCCTACTTGTTTTTCATAAGGTAAAAAATCATTTTTTGAGGAAACAAATACAATCATGTGACTAATCAAAAATAACAGTATGTTTTTCCACATCTGTATTTCAACAGAAGCATAAAATATTATAATGTACCTAAAACTAAAGTTAATTTACAGGCAAACAGTAGCACTAGCTCTATTTAATATTTTATTTAAAAAAACTTCACTTTCAAAAATGTTGAAGTAGATATCTACATCATTCCAGTACCCTTTATCAGAATTAAAGCGAAAAAATATCAACAAACAATAAAATGATAAAAACACTTCATGAAAGCAGAAAAAATATACAGGGTTACTGGTAAGTAGACCGCATCCTTTCAGGAGGTGATAGTATAGGTCAATACGGACAAATTTGACCATGGGATACACTGGGCAAAAGTTAACCCGTTTCAAGATAATCGAATTGCAAGATCAGTCGTCTAGGTACACGTATAAATTTTCATTATTAGTCAAAAGTCTCGTTTTTGAGGATTTTTGTGTGTTTTTGGATAGAAGATGAATCACTTCATTATAACAAACCATAAAATTGTACAAATCACAGAGGAAATTTTAGCAAACAGCAATTACTTTTTTAGTAGCTATTTTCTCAAAAATATTACTCTTCATTTTTTTGTGCAGAATACTTAAAAAACATCTACATTTATCTAGCTATCCAAAAAGGCACAAAATACACAAAAATCCGCAAAAACGAAACTTTTAACTAATAATAAAAATTCATACGTGTACCTAGATGACTTGTAAAGAAAAGATCTTTAAATTCGATTATCTTGAAACGGGTTAACTTTTGCCCAGTGTATCCCAGGGTCAAATTTGTCCGTATTGACCTATACTATCACCTCATGAAAGGATGCGGTCTACTTACCAGTAACCCTGTATAAAAGAAAGGAAACATAAAAAAAGCGCTCGGAGCGAGCAAACGCAATACCTTTCATAGAACGACAGAGCAAAAAAAGCACGGAAATTAAAGAAAAACTCCATATTTTTCGCGAACCAAACAGATATGAATTTCTCTCATAAAGTTCATAAAAAATGGGACAGTATGTAAACATGTTGCAGATTGTTTAGAGATTCTGCACGCGAGTGTACTATATGGCACATGCATTCATTTTTATTTTGTTTGTCGTGTATTTAAAAGTTTGGGCATACGAGTTTTCTGAATAGCTTGACTATAACTGCACACTGAAAACTTTTAGTCGGCCGATAGTATGTTTGGTCTCATGAATCGGTATGAAGATGAATGTTAGCACGCACATTACAAAGATCAGGTATTTAGCCGGTATCCAGAGCGACTGAAAACTTTGATTGGTTGGAATCAAGATTTTCTTTTAAAAAATATGCCAACTATCGGGTCAACTGTTGGCTGACTTTTTAGTCTTCAGTCTGTAATGCACCCTTAAGCTACATATTATGTAGAATACGTTTTATTTTGAATGAGGTTGCCGTTTCATGGTTTTTCATTTTCTTTAGTAATAAAACTTAATGTTTGTCCTCTACGTTTTTATTAAAACAACTGTCTGACTAAAGAACAAAAGGGTATTTTTGAGGTACGATTTTAGCCTAATTAAAAGCCTTACAAATGCATTATATTATACGACTTCTTCTGTATGAAGAGGTTAAAGAAGGGCAATTATGAATATGTCCTGGGTAGGGCTGAGGAGGTCAGTTAGGCAGTCGCTCCTTGTAAAGCACTGGTACTCAGCTGAATCCGGTTAGACTGGAAGCCGACCCCAACATAGTTGGGAAAAGGCTCGGGAGATGATGATGAATTACGAATACAATCATCAGATATTGTTGTTTTGGCCCAAAATTAACGTACTATTTGCGTGCTTCCAGGCTATGGAAGCACACAAATCTTTTGGAAAAACTTGACAAAATTATTAGACACACATTAACATCAATTTTAGATGTGGCCTTGGACGACCGAGCCTTTATTCAGGCTATTCTTCCCGTTCGCATGGGAGGGCTTGGCGTCCGCAAAATTTCAAGTATTAGCCTACCGGCCTTTATATCCTCCGTCCATGGTACTGAGGAATTGACCAAGAAAATTCTTCCTATCACACTGGCCAATTGCGAGGTACCATGTCTGACTGAGGCTGTAGAGGCTTGGAAAATCACTTGCCCGAATACTGATCCACCCGTCAACCCGTCCTCCCAGAGACTGTGGGATGAGCCGCTCTGCAGAGTTATACGGAATAATCTGATAAATACGTCAATTTCTTCTGCAGAGCGAGCGCGCCTTCTGGCTGTGGGCGAATGGGAGTCGGGTCTATGGATTCTGGCACTTCCGTCGTCAAACTTAGTTACATTGTTTGACGACACCACTTTCCGGCTTGCTGTTTGCTTGCGTTTGGCTGCTCCGTGCTGTTCTCCTCACCGCTGCCACTGTGGTGAAGCTGTCAGCAGCCTTGGACACCACGGCTTGTCGTGCAGCCGCAGCGCGGGACGATTTGCACGGCATGCGAATATCAATGACATAATCCGTCACGCTCTTGTTGCCGTAGGCGTTCCAGCCATATTAGAACCCAGTGGTCTGGCACGCGACGATGGCAAGATACCAGACGGTATGTCGTTATTCCCGTGGAAGATGGGTAGGTCTTTAGTATGGGACGCGACCTGTGTCGATACTCTTGCACCATCCCACCTTCCTAGCTCGGCGCGATGTGCTGGTTCCGCTGCTGCGGCTGCAGAGAACCTCAAACGGCGCAAATATAGCACCCTGGTTGGTAACTATACCTTTGAGCAGTTTGGGGTTGAAACCCTCGGGCCGTGGGGTCCAAGTGCTCATCTGCTTTTTAAAGATCTGGCAAAGCGACTTGCTGACACTTCAAGTGACCCAAAGGTTTGGGTTTTTATTTTGGTCAAAAATTAAGCATTGCCATCCAACGTGGCAATGCTGCCAGCCTCTTGGGTACACTCCCGGTGGGCAGCGATGAGGAGTTTTTTGATGCCATTTTATAATTGTTTTTAGTTGTATATATGTATAAATAAGTTTAGACTTCAAAAAAAAATACGAATATGTCCTGACTTATGAAATAGTTTATAATAGGTATACGGCTGAATGCTGAATAGAACTGATATATAAGATAGAGACTTATCTTTAAGTAGATTTGCTTGTACGATATTGTCTACTAGTGACATCAGGGTCGTCAAAATATAGGAACAAATCTTTTGAAATCATTATTATAGATTTAACTTCTTGTTATAGGTATGTGGTTGTATAAATAGGAATTTAAAAGAAATACATATTAATATAATAACTATGTTTGGGGAAGCAGAGTTATTTGGCAGGACCTATAGATATGTTTACGAGTAGGTGTGCACCTATTTCTAAAGGTAATAAATAATGTAAAGCATCTTATATTATCTTTTTGTTTTTTTTTGTCTTTAGTATAACCAAATGGGGCACACAACTTTTCAAAAAGAAAACAAATATAAAATTTATTTTCGCAAAATTCCACGCGAACTATTTCTGAAGCCAAATTCCACCAACAAAATCCAGTGACGGTGCAAAATAAAAACGTTATTCAGTGTAATTCGCTTCGTACCTCCAAGGTGGTTTTCGCAATTAATAGTATAACATTTGGCAGCGTTTACCACCGCACTGCGACAAATATCAGCCGTGACCCAAGTTGCTAGCTCATCAAAATATTTTGTATTGGAGATCGCAATAAAATTGCCTCTTTGATTTTCTGAGGAGCTATGGAAGCATGTCAATTTTTTGATGCGATTGTGCCGTATCTGTAACGTATCCCTACTAATATTATAAATGCGAAGGTAACTCTGTCTGTCTGTCTGTTACGCTTTCACGTCTAAACCACTGAACTGATATTAATAAAATTTGGTACAGACATAGAGTTGACCTTGAGAAAGAACATAGGATAGTTTTTATCCCGGACTTTTGAAGAGTTCTCTTGGAAACGCGATATAACCGAACTATACGCGGGCGAAGCCGCGGGCGGAAGCTAGTAAGATATAAAATCCATGAGTTTTGATATCAGCTTGTATAGTTTGGAAGACAGGTGAGCATTTACGTCATGACAAGTTTCTCCGTGTTTTAAAAGAAAGTCTAAATGTCGTTTGAACATCTTTGGCAGTGTGTTCCCAGAAAATTTTACGTCCAATTTTAACACGGGGAGTTGAACAGGACAGGTAAACGTGAGTCGCTCCGCGTAAAGCACTGGTACATAACTGCATCAGATTAAAATAGAAGTCACCATAGTAGAAAGACAAGGCGGAGGACGAGTTTAGGGTATGGGAGTACAAACCTTGGTCTGCAATGTACACCACACAAAGGACCTTGTTGAACTCTGCAATTATAGACTTTTAGCCTTTTGATTTTGTCTAAGAGTTCAAATCGGGATTAGGCGATGTTAATTCAAGGAAAGCTTTACAAATGTATGATTGCTTCAAGAGTAGAATCAATGGCAACTTTCTTCTAGTAGATGGTATAAAATCAACGTTATTTATCAACAAGATTAATTCAGTCCTAACAAGAAGCGACTGCCTTCAGCACACTCCAATAACTGAAAGTGCTATATGGCACACACAGCTGTCAAGCCAATAAAAACTATGGGCCTTACTACAAAAACTTTAAACCCTGTTTTACACTTGTCTAATAAAATTTTGGCTGCAAAATGAACCATATGTCAACGTCATAATTTGACATTTTTTTAGGCAAGGCATAAACTGACGTTTAAAAGTTTTTGTGGTAAGACGGTCTAAGTTTAACTCCCCAAAGTTGAAAGTTCCTTAAACTCTGTAATATTTATGTGGAACATTCAGTCAATAACGTCTTTAGTTCCAAAGGTTCTGAAGTTTTAGCGAATTGAACATTTTCGATGTTCACGGATTCAAATAAAGAAAGTCAGCTGAAAAGTTTATATTGCATGCAAGATTGGCGCACCGAATTTTGGAGTACCGCACGCAAATGATTAAGAACCTCATTCCTTTAAGAAAGATATAAAAGAAAAAAGAAAGAAAAACCATTTATTCACACAAAAATATAGAAGAAAATGGAAAGATCTATATAATATGCCCAATTTATATAGGGAACTGCTTTATCTATTTAGCTAAAAAACGGGCTATTATGAAAATTTCGATTTTTAAGACTTTAGATAATAAAAGGTTTAAGTAACGGGAGTGTATCACTAGCATCTAAATGCCAGATGTGAATTTATGTTTAAAAAAAATTGAGAAAATTCTCTAGCTATAATTTGTCTTCGTATAAGGTGTTACAGAACCCTTCTTTTAAGATTCCAATTATCACTTGGCCTGTATTTTATAGGAAAGTATAATTTTCCTGTAGGTTTTGTGTGCCATTTCTTTTCCATACTTGTGTTATTTAGGCCAAGGTCACAGGGTTATGGGGAGTCGGCATTTGCGTGACCCCTTTACGTTTGCATTTTTTGCTCTTCTTGCTAATACTTCGGCGGTATTTTTCTTGTTTTGAAATGAAAATAGGTATCTTAATGTATTATTGACGGTAATGCTGATAATGGATAAAGCATTTTTTCGTATTTTTGTAAGGTATCATCCTATTTGTATCGCTTATTTGCTTTTGATAGGTAACAATGTACTGACTTTGCTTTAGGTATTATTTTTTATGAATTTCCAAAGCGAGTAGTAATTATATAATAATGATTTGATAAGTACTTGAAGGATTAAAAAGGCAATTATTCATTCTCTACAATTTTGGACATTCAATAAAATAGCAATATTTTCACAATGTTCGTTAGAAATCATTGTTTTTTTTTCAGCATGAGTTTGCTGGTCCTTAGAAGTTTTTTTTATTTTTAATTTATTGAAATTTTAATAATTACATAGGTGTGTTTCTTAAGTCGAAACTCGCCAAACTTTTACGTTTGATGGAGTTCGAAATAATTTGAATTACAATTTAATATTTTTCTTGCTATATGCTGTATGTTGTACGTAAACTGTAGGTACTATAGAGAGGCACCACAATAACTGGTGTTGTGTCGTTTAGTTTAAACGTTTGAGAAGATTTATCGATGGACCGCCACGTACCCGCACTGCGCCAGACGGGACCGCGGACTAGTGATGGGAATTTATCGATAACTTTGTACTAAAGATCGATAGTATCATTCAACTTTATTAATAGTATAAACAAACTTAAGTTAATAAACAGAAGAAAAAATAGAAGTTAAAATTCGGTATCGAGAAATTCATCCGCATCAATGTCATTTTGTAGCTAAATATTATATTGAAAGTTATATTTAGCATTTAGAAACTTTAAGGAGTTTTCGTAGATGCAGTATATGGAAATCGACCTTTTTCTGAAAGCGCCGTAAAATGTGACTTAGCAACTTATTTATGGACACTGTCGCCAAGGGTCTCGTAAAGTTATGATTCGGAAAATTTATTAGGTGACTAAATAAAATGTAGTAAGTATTTACCGTTTCGTTTTTCGCCAGCTCAGATATTTACAACACACGATTTGATTATAATAAATATATTTAGATTTTTTTTTTCTCATTTAACTGTATTCGATCTCTCTGATCAAATCACGATTTTTACATAAAGCTGTACTTAAAAAATCCTCGGAAAATATGGAAGCTACTAGGTGAATATGGAAGCCTAGTAGCTTCCATATTTTCTATATAAGACTTGTGCGACATTAAAATTCCCATCGATAACTTCTACATTTCATCGATAATTTAAAATAATGTGACCTCGAGTGCCCCATCCCTAGCGCAGTCTGCGGCGCTCGGGACGTTCATTCACCAAATGGAATGTTATTATATTAGGGAAGTTATTTTGCATACCAGAAAGTATTATTTATGCTCCAGCTTTTGTTATTTTTACGAGTGAGCAGAGGTCTAACTTTTAATAGCATTTTCACTAAATACTTTTGTTATATTTGACGTGACAAAAACGTTGTTTAAGTGTTCGCTTGTTATGGTAAATTAATTTGTTGTTTCCTCTGGTTGTTCTTTTGTTTTATGTGATTTTTGTTATATTTTTAACGTCTTTATTTAATTGGCTATGTTTTACTCTATTTCATCCGCTATGCACCTGTGAAAACTGAAGATTTTTGATACTCCATTTATTATATTATCATAGAAACTATAGAACTGTAGAAATTGCAATAGATAGTCATCTAAAAAGCTTCAAAATTGACTTAGGCGTCGTCCTAATTGGCAGCGATCGCACGATAGCGCGATGCGTTTTTCATCTCACGATCTCACTATCTCACTTGCGAGGTTCAAATAGGACACTCTGATGAAATCTGTATGTTTGAACTCATCGAACGACGAGAACGCATCGTGTCATCGTACAATCGCTATCAATTAGGACGACGTCTTAGATGAAAAACGCATCGCGCCATCGGGCGATCGCTGCCAAGTAGGACGACGCCGTAGGCTGTATATTAATCCTGACAACCTAGACAGATTTGCATAAATAGATGTTCCTATATAGGCTTATATACCTACGTAAATGGTATATAGATAAAAATCCAAAAATCCCGATTAACAAATTCATATCACTGCCAAGCTTAGTAACAATTACAATGACAAAATGGCGTAAGCGACAATACAGTTCTATGTTATACGACTAATTGGGTTTCGTATGCAAATGTACGCGGTTTGCTTATTACACTGGCTTTGGAGATGGTATATTATTGTGTGCTGGTTTCTGGGGAGAATTGGAGATATATATTAGTGGGGAAAGATGGGTTTCAGGTCAGTAATGATCAGTAGGGAAATACTATGGTTGAGTAGCTTGAGTTCTAAGCTATCGTGAAATGGTCAATACTTTTGCGATGGTATAGGAATACAGTTTCGTAGGTAAAATTACTTGATATTAGCGAGTAAGATTTTAGTGGACCAGAACCTAATGGTATTAAAAGATGAAATTCGTGAAAATTTCGTTAAGAATACATAAAGAAAAACCATTGTAAGATAAGTGTGTAAAACTACATAAGTACCTTCCTACTAATCTTACCGTAAAATGAGCAGGAACCTATTTCCAACGATTGCTAATCTAAATAGAAATGTGAGTCCCAAAAAAGTGAAAAGCACATTCCAAATCAATTTATCTCAAGCGAAATCTGTCCTTGAAGCTCACACAAAGCAGAATATACGAGCAGCAGCCCTATAAAACACGCTTTAGGATTCGCCGTACGCAGATAAAAAAGGGTTCTATAGCTCTTGCTAACAACCCTACCCGACAAAGATCCACTGTGCTTTTAATCCCACATTCCAAAATATAGCCTCAACATCACACCCCTTAAACGACGGCACTAAAACGTACGGAACATAATGTACCAATAAGTTAACTATCCGTCTTTACAAGTCAGTAATATCGTCGTAAAAACGGGACACAGCGCCCCACAATCCGCGTTTGCCATTCAGAGCCCGCAAATCCGTTGAGTCTCACCAATCCCTCATTAATATACGATTCTTTTCTTTTCAGGCGGGAAAAATCTAATAAGGGGACAATGGCCGGCTCCCGCGAGAGATTGCTCTATGAAAGGAGGCCTGATTACGAATATGAATACGAATTCAGGCGCCGATATGAGCCGTACGACCGGGAGAGCCACAGGGACACCAATCGATACCGGCAGGAGAGACGGCGGGATCTACACGACCGACCTCGACGCAAGAACGGCTATGTGTATGAAGATATATACTCCGATTTCGACGAAGCACAGGGTCGATTATCTCTGTTCAGACCCATTAGGCCTGAGTACTTGAACCTCCCGACGACTTACGACATTAAGTACAACTCACTGCCGAGGAATTATTATAACTACGAAGACAGGAACAATCGGAGGTACAAGAAGGATCATTACGATTTTAGAATCGAAAACGAGAGACGAACGCGGGAATCTTATGAATCTTATAGAAAGGCTGTCGAAACTAGACCAAAAGATACAATTCCGAATACAAAAAATCCGATAGTTTTAACGACAAGTAATTCTAACAAAAATACTTTGAATGCTCCAACGAATTCAAGTTTAAAGCAACCGAAAAACGTTGCGATATGCAAGCCGCATCGTATATCAAGCAAGAGTGCTCAGTACTGGACGACTGACTCGCCCGAGAGAGGCCGACCTCGTCCGAAGAAGCCCGAAGAGCCGAAAAAGAACGTAAAATTTTCCGAAGTGTCTGGTTGTAACAGAAAGATGGTGGTCGACGATCCTATTTGCGGCAGGAAATTGGTACCGGTGAGAGAATTGGAGGTTTCCTTGGACCAGATGATACAGAATGGTTATTTTGAGAAGCACAACATTCCGATATCGAAGCCGGTAGAGGGGGGGATGAAGGAAGAGATAAAAGCGGCGGGCAGTGCCGTGCCAAACGGGAAGTGCTTATCGGGCGGCGGGAAGGAAAACCTACCGCCGAGGAAAACAAGACATCTGCCGCAGGTGAGGCCTAACAGTTTTTTTATTAACTGTCGACTACTGCCTTTCTGATAAACTTAGTAGGTACTTTATATTTTGGGTCGATGTTCTATCAGTGATTTTAGAGTTCGAACGGGTGATATTATAATGCCATTATATCTGTGTTCTTGATCCGACATTCACTCCATTTTAAAACAAGAAAAACTCTTCGGTGCTATTCCAATTCAAATGTCATTAATTCGAGCATGATTGATACAATAACCACAAGATTCCCGAATCTTAAGTAGTTCAAATCTTAATTAGTCTACCCCAAAAAACATTTCTAAATTAATCCCAAAAGAAAAATATCCGCTTAGAAAGCAAAAAAAGGAAGGAGATTTAATATTTTAATTTATTTTAATAAAACACTCGGTGCCAAAATCTTTGCATTTGACGTTTAAAGTGTCAAAATAAAGCCGCCATTGTTCTCCGTGACGTGGGGGGGGGTTCCTTTCAGTCAGCTTCCCTGATGCATAGTAACAATGCTTTTAGGGTACCAGGATTAAATACTTAAGTATTTATAGAACCTTTTGAACTTTAAAAATTATTCGTTTTGCAGATTGATGGCAAGTTTTATTCTGTAAGCCGAATGTGAAAAAAAAACATTTTATTTTTCCATGTCGAGTTAGTACCTAATTACTGAGATTAGCGCGTTCTAAATCAAATTCTTTAGCTCTACATATAATATAATAAGTAGCTATATAAAACGTGTTACAAAAATATTCAAAAAAATATTAAATCATTAATTGACTCTTAATGAGGGGTCATTTAACCCCCTTTCGGCTTTGCGAGTACATTGTAACTCGTTGTATTAAAGGTACATTCAATAGAAAAATTCAGTAAAGTAAACATACATATATCATCATCATCATCGTCATCATCTCAGGCATAGGACGTCCACTGCTGAACATAGGCCTCCCCCTTTGATCTCCACAGATACCTGTTGGAGGCGACCTGCATCCAGCGTCGACATACATATAATTATACGAGTACTAAATAAGACCTATTTGGTGCAGTCTCTGTTATCCATCGAAAATCAATAATTAAATGGAGTATTCGTTTCTTTGTGAGCTCACGTTTACAGTTTCAAAATAAAACTAGCGTCCGATGCTATCTGCAACACAATTGAGATAAAAGTTTTTAGTAGAAATAGAATAAAAACACATTCACTGCAAAATGAACTTAGAATCTACTAATATTATGAAGCAAAAGAGTTAAGTTGTTTGATCAACAAATGTTATATCTAGTATGTACCCCGTGTTTCATACAAATAAATATTCTTATTTCTTGAACAAGCTGATCTCGGGAACTACTAAACTGATTTGAAAAATCTTTCAGTGTTTGATATGCCATTTACCGAGAAAGACTGCAGGCTACGTTTAAGCTTCAGACTACTTTTATCCGGGTAATAGTTCCCACAGGACACGGATTAAACCGCTGGCGAAAGATTTTTAGCATAGATTTAGGTTCTAGGACATCCAAATCACCTCTATCGATGACCGTGGTAATTTAATCTCCTCTCAACATAGATTTCACACACATTATGAAACACAACCATGGAGAACGAAATGACTAGCGGAGGTGCCATATAACGAAAAACCTCCTAAGAAAGTAGCGCGACGACATGCGAGTGTTCAGGGACGAGGAACGTTACTGTCTTCGCCCTTATTACGCCCTTATACGTCTTCTTTAGACCCAATCAGTTTTTGTAATACAAAAATCATTGACAGATGACTCAACCAAAGAACCCAAACGCGTCGTTAGTTCACTCGTTACTGATCGTTTCGGTCATGAGCACAGTACCTATTTGACATAGAATCCGTATTCGACTGCCTACCTGCATATGGCATCTCCGATCATATTTTTTTACTCCGCGAACACAGCCCTTCAGCGCTCGCCTAAACCTCTCGTACACAGTACAACACATTTAACCCTAATAACTCAACGGTGTAAGGATTAGGCCACATTATTCTACGGGACCCATTAGAGCGCAGATTGGTGTAATGGCGTCCAATAATTAGAGGGTTACATTTTAATATTATTGACTAATAGGATTTGAGCACGGATGACAGAATGTTGCAGTTTGAATTTTATAATTTGATAGAATTTACAGAGGTTGGTAAAATTTCTAACTTTTGACTTTATGTCTCATATGATTTTGGAGGATAAACAGCTCTTGAAATAACAGTTGTAGAACAGATCAGATTTTTTATACTCGATTATATAAGTACGTAAGGTTGGCTTTTAAGTTCTGTCGTTTGATAACTTCCCGCGATTATTAAAAAAATATATATATGCAATTTTTATCTTCTTGAATTTAGAATTCGAAAACAAAAGAATGTTTTTAAATTGGTCGAATAGTTTTATTGTATCGTTCATTCAAACGTGGCAGGTCGGTTGTAAAAATGGAAATGTCTAAGGAAAATTTGCGTGCGATAATTTTCTAGAACTTTAAAAGGCGGTTGTCGCGACTTTAGTGCTTTGAAGAGATTAGTTCTGTATTTAGTGATATAGCACCATGCCTTAGGACCGTAGAACGCCTATATTTAGGATTTCAACGTGGCCACTCTAGCCTCAGTGACAAGCCACGTGAAGGTCGTCCAAAAAACGCCATAACGGAAGATAATATCAACGCCGTGCGGCAGCTAATTCTCGCAGACCGATATGTAACATACTGTAAAATAGAGGCATCCGTGGGCATTTCAGGGACCACTATCCAAAAAATTCTGCACGAAGAACTTGGCGTAAAAAAGTTGATCTCTCGTTGAATACCCCTTTTGCTTAGTGACGACCAACAAACAGCCCGTGTAAGTTGGTGTCGCAAAACTCCGCAGCGATTTAACGGAGGAGAGTCAAAGCATGTCTATGATATAGTCAGGGGTGAGGAGTCTTGGATATATGCTTACGATCCATATTCCAAGCAGCAGTCAACTGTCTGGGTCTTCCAAGACAAGCCAAAACCGACCGGAGTCATTCGTTCAAGAATCATTAAAAAAAAAATGGTTGCCTCGTTTGTGGCGAAGGGTGGCCACCTCGCCACTATTGTACTAGAATATTGCAAAACGGTTACCGCTGACTAGTAAACCACTATTTGCTTGCCACAAGTCATCACCGAATGTAGAAAAAATAATTCAAGATGTCGAATGATCCTGCACCATGACAGTGCAAGTTCGCACACCGCCCGCCAAACAAATACGTTTTTGAATTCCCAAAATGTTGAAATTTTGGATCATCCACCTGACAGCCCTTACTTAAGCACTAACTATTTTATTACATTCCCCAAAATTAAGCAAATTCTTCGTGGTCTACCTTTCAGCACACCTGAAGAAGCTGTTGACGCTTGCAAAAAGGCCGTTTTGACTACCCCCACTTTGGAATGGAATAAATATTTCAAAAACTGGTTTGAACGTATGCAAAAGTACATTAAATATCCCTAAGTATTCTTAAAAAAACAATAAACAGTAATAACCTATTGGATTGTCTATACTTATTTCAAACGACACAACTTAAAAGGCAGCCCTCGTATAGGCATGGTGGATCAGGGCATTAGTGCTAGGTAAAGATATAAAAAAAAATCCACAAATTATCATGGACTATTAGGCTTTTTAGTGGGACAATATTGACAATATTTTATTGGTATTTAATTTAATTTTCATTACATTTAGGTACTCTCACTATAGCACCAAAAAAAACGCAAATAATGGTCACCCATCCATTATGAGACCGTATATCTTAGACTTGAAAACTTTGGTACCACCTATGCGGGGATTATTTTTATTATTATGTTCAAATAGTCTGTAACAGCCTTAAGTGGCTAACGTTGATATTTCGGAGCAAATGACTCGTAATTAATAATCTGTCGAAAGCAGAAGGATTAATCATTATCCCACAGAACTCACTAATGACGACTTAGTGAAATTGTGAGCGTTACAAACAGTGGCTTTCGGTTTTCAGTTATTAGTTTCTCGTGGCTAAGTACCAACAGGCGATGGCTCATAAGGTTAAACAGCGGTCGTCGGTAGATTCTGAAAGCATATTAAATTAGTAGATCACGTCTGTCCTTTGAACATCTTTGGCAGTCATTACGATAAATCTGAAGCCAGATAGGCTGAAAACCAATTATCCGATAAGGGGTTTACTTAATTGTCTAAACAGATTTTTTTTATCAAAATCGAATCAGCACCTCCTGAAACAAACGCCTTCAAACAAACTCTTGAGTTCATAGTATTAGGATTGACACTTAGTTAATTGATTAATTTGCTATCAAACTGCTATATTTATGGTTGAATTACCCATTGTGAAAAAAAAGCCTCATTTTCAATAAGCAGCATTGTGGGATAACATCGTAATAAAAGCCTGCGGGCCCCTGGGCCCCCGGCACTTTTAAATAGGTCATGCCGCCCGGGGACCGTGATTTTATTATGGTTTACATTTTCGCTCTGATTTGTAGAAACATCGTGGAAAAACATTATGTTTTCTAATTAGAAACGAGTATTATGAAACACATGTAATGAAATATAACGTTTTCTGCTAGTAGATCATGTTAATATGAAAGGTTACTAGGAGAAATGGAAGGCAGATGACAATAAGTCCCTGATAAGATTCAGTCACTCCGTATCAATGAGTTTCAATGACTCCTTACATTCATAACTGAATCTTACAAGTTAATGAGCTACATTTTCGCAATCCATGTAAATAACAAGATCTGAGTCAGTCGACCGCACCGACATACATATAATATAGCTTGTTACTACTGAGCTTAAGACATTTTCTTCACTTGCCTGGCTTCTGAGACAGCCTAGTTTTCGTTGCAAACACTAATCATTGTGAATGTCATGTTGGTACTGAGTTCATTCAACCACGAGCTTCAAGGTTGGATGGATGCGTAAGGATTAAGAGTCATGTCTGTCTTCTGTCTATCAATATCACTTTTTATGTTGTTGTAGTCCTCTTCCTGCCTTGTACTCTATTTTATTTGCGGTCAATATGTTTTCAGCGTCTATTTCGCTCTGCCAGTCGTCATACTAACTCTCTCTCTTCATATTCATTTCTAAGAGAGTCCAAGACTGGTCTATCATCTTTTCTTCGGTCTTTCTCTCTTTCTCGAATCATCCATATTCCTAATAAGAACACTTTTTGTAGCAATTGTTTCATCCCTCTTCATTACATGCCCTTGCATTTTTTCATTCATTACATTTTGTTGTTATTTAATATTGTTTAGTATATGAAAAAAGGCAACCTAGTAGCTGCCCTAGTAGCACAGAATGATTAGACAATAGGTACAGTAAAGCTAAGCTTGGTCGAACCGAACTGCAGGGAATCTTCCATTCCGTCCAGTTCTACATAATACAAGTATATAATGTGCATTTACACAATTTATTATCTAACCACGTTCATTTTTAAAAGCCTTGTTGCATTACAAAGTTACCTAAGTGAATCAAAATTTGCAACAAACGCCTTTCAAAAAAGATAGACTGACAAACATGAAAAATATAAGCCTAAACAACGTATGAATATCGATTTTCCTAACAAAAGACTTTGGGTGTTGTTTAATGTTTATATTTCATTTTTAGCGGCTATTGTCCATTGTACATACATTGATGGATTCACTTGTCTAACGTCTACAGTTAATATGGACGGCTTTTGTTTATATTGTAGCCAGAATTTTTTATCGACATCGACTTCTAATGGCTTTAATTTTTGGGAGAGGATATTAGGTATGTCAATAATAAAGATTAATTTATTTTTACTTATTTACGTAAATACACATAAAAAGAACAGGAAAGCGAAGAATGAAGAAATAAACTGTTTTCTTTATGTATAAGTATTGCTAGTTTCTAAAGAAATATTTTCCAGCTAAGCTGCAATGCAAGAAAAAAATATTAAAGAGACAAAAAGTGTATAGAAAATAAACCGGCCAAGTGCGAGTCGGACTCGCGCACCGAGGGTTCCGTACAAATGCTGTATAGATAAAAAGTGAGTTTCGCGCCAACCGTTCAGTTTAGAACAATCATAGTTATGGTAATTTCGTGAGAGTCAAAATAGTTAATATTTTTTATTTTATAATATAACTAAAATAGTAGGCCAGTACCTTGTAAAAGTTATTTATATACAACATTTTATAGTCATCATTCAGAAATCTGATTGAAAATAACTAATTATGTCTTAAAGGTCATGGGGCATATCTGACCCGCTTTGTAAAAAGTGGCGGACATGAATCAAAGTCGTTTTAAATCGTGGAGAATGGTATGACGTTTCTTTGAATATAAATATTTTATTAAAATTCCATGGAGACGAATGTCCAGGATCGTTTGAAAAATATAAAAGACAAGCAGTTTCAGAGGATTGTACAGGTTGCAATGCTAGTTTTTATTGGTAAAGACATTTCATAAAGAAGGAAGGTGCCAATCCGGATGACCAGGATCTGATGAGGATCTGGAAACCCAGAGAAATCGAGGGCAATTCTTGAATATTGTAGGCACGCATCGAGTCATAACCAGACATGTGAGTGTATTTTTGAGGGTACTGGTAAACTGAAGGTTTGGAGCTGATTTGATTATGGAGACTACAGAGAGTCAAGGGAACTCCCGAACGGTATGTTGCAACTACCACGTGTTTGGGCTTATTTTATTCGTATTGGCGAAGACTTTCCACAAAGATAGGTTTGACTGCCATTGTGGGATCGACAGCTAAGATCAGATATAGTTATGGGAACTCCTTTACAATTTATAACGTAACCTTGTGTTGGAGCTTATTTTATTTTAGGTGATGAGAATTCACTACTAACTTGGGTTAAAGCAGCCATTGCAGGAATGGGATCTTTTATTTTTGAGGGATTAATCACCTAAAGAGCCCCAGTTTCAGGTTTTTTTCCGCCTGGTTTCTAGAGCCTTGACAAAAGTGTAATTCTGTCCCTTTCTTTGTTTTATAAAGTCGGCATTATTTTATTTTGTAGCATTTTACAAACAAATCCAACTTCAAACATATAAAAAAGCAACAAGAAAACAAAAGCAAGAAAGAAATTAAAAAGATGTTAGGTGCATCGGTCTAGAAGTCGGTGTCTAGAGGATGCATCTATATTTATTTAACCACCGAGATCTAGACCGATGCATATAAACAGTTTTCTTGTTGTTTTAGAAGTTGTTTTTTTTTTGTAAAAAGTTTTTATTTTTATAACTTTTGTGAAAAGTTCTCGTCAATACGAATAATATAAGCCCAAACACGACGTAACTAAAACATACTGTTGAGGAGTTCTCTCGACTTTCTCACGTCTCCATCATCAGGTAAGCTCTAAACCTTCACTGTTTGACAGTATCACCAGACATACATCTGAGAATCAAGTTTTAATCCTATGCATGCCTACAATTTCTGATAGTTGCCCTCGATTTCTCACGATTTCCATCATCAGATCCTGACCTGATGACAATGGAAATAAACGGCGAGTATACTCTTTCACTACAAAGAAATGATTTCTCAATTCCGTCAAACTTGGTCGTTTAAATTCCCCATTGAAATGAGGAAAATATTTAATGTTTACACCTGATTTTCTCTAGATTCCCATGGTTCACATTGATGCGACTAATGCCATAGTAAATCAGAGCCTTTATCATTATACTGTGCTATATTTCGTTCGTATCCGCCGTGGGTATGGTTTTCATACTAAGGTACCCAATGACCATTGAATGATTTAAAATTTTTCACAGTTTAGAGGCCATTATATTTCAGAAGTGTTTGATATGAATTTCACTTTTTATTCAAAACGTTAATATCTCTACGCGTTCATGTGAAAAAGGGTAGGTAGTAAGTTTATAATTATTAAAAAAAATATTTTATGTCATGTAAGCAAAAATAATATTTTAATATTTTATGTAACTTCAAATTTATCATTTTCGCAATTTTTCCTTTATCTGTACTATATAACGTTGCTTCGTGCCGAATTTTAAGATTCTGAGTTCACGGGAAGTACCTTGTAGGTTTTGATTCCCTAGCGTGTGACGGAAATTCGTCTAAGGTGTCGGTAAAACTGCTGTATCTTTTGATCGCGTTAACTTAGAAGTTTGATTTTTTCATTGCTTAAAGGGACAATAGACCTAGGTATTTGGTATAAATTTCAATTTGGTACCTTTATTCGTTCGTGAGAAATAAGGTAGTAAGTTTCATTTTATTAAAATATTTTTTTTATATTATATAACAAAAAAAATGAGATTTTCGCAATTTTTCCTATATTTGCATTATATAACAATGCTTCATGCCAAATTTCAAGATTCTGAGTTTACGGGAAGTACCCTGTAGGTTTTGATTCCTTTGCGAGTGTCGAGAATTTGTTGAAAATATCGACATAATCGGTTGTATCTTTTGATTGGCTTGGCTTAGAAGCTTGATATTTTCACAGCCTAAAGGGACAATAGACCCGAGTATTTCATGTGAATTTCAGCTTGATACGTCCACGCGTTCTTAAGATAAAGGGTCTTGACAGACAGACAGACAGACAGACAGACAGACAGACAGACAGACGGACAACAAAGTGATCCTATAAGGGTTCCGTTTTTTCCTTTCGAGGTACGGAACCCTAAAAACGTTATGTAAAAGAATTCAAGAAAAAGTACATTTTTTTGTTCAATGCTTTTATCTCTACTGGCACTAATTGATAAAGCATCTTTGTTTTGCGTTGCCCATTTATAAAAAAAGGTACGGTAGGACACTTTGTAAAAAGGTATACTACCTATATCCTTCGACCCGCAGGCGAAGCCGCGGAAAACTTACTATTGGAACATAAAGCGCTGTCACCTGTATAAATCGCTGCAAATCGGATTCCATCCATTAGCTATCCGCTAGTTGTTCGTAAACCAGTTCAGCTATTAAGCCGCTTTTCTGGCCTACGCCACTTTGATTAGCAACAACGAATGTTGGTGAGAAATCTATATTTTTCTACGGGCAAACAATAGGATTATATGGATCGGAATGAGGACGTACTGTTGCCATTAAAGTTGAATTGCAAATATTTTCAATTTCATGAAAGATAAATTGTTTTTTGGTTAAGAGCACCCAATGAAACTGTCGGCCGACTAAAAAGTCTGCAAACACATTTTTATCAAATTCAAGCATGGCGATTCCACAAATTATTTCGGCGGTGTACATCACACAGTCAGACAGTCGTGGTGGCCTAGTGGGCAAAGAACCAACCTCTCGAGTATGAGGGCGCGGGTTCGATTCCAGGTCAGGCAAGTACCAATGCAACTTTTCTAAGTTTGTATGTACTTTCTAAGTATATCTTAGACACCAATGACTGTGTTTCGGATGGCACGTTAAACTGTAGGTCCCGGCTGTCATAGAACATCCTTGGCAGTCGTTACGGGTAGTCAGAAGCCAGTAAGTCTGACACCAGTCTAACCAAGGGGTATTGGGTTGCCCGGGTAACTGGGTTGAGGAGGTCAGGCAGGGCAGTCGCTCCTTGTAAAGCACTAGTACTCAGCTACATCCGGTTAGACTGGAAGCCGACCCCAACATAGTTTGGGAAAAAGGCTCGGAGGATGACATCAATCATCCTTCTCCATGTGAGAGGAGGCATGTGACCAGCAGTGGGACAATAAAAAGGCTGTAACAGTAACAGTACATGAATCAAAATCAAAACTAATATCTAATAAGCATTCTACTAAATACTGCAGCGTTGCAATTCCACCTAAACAGCATTGTCAGAGCACATTTTCACCTCCCAAATATCGGGCAGTGAACCTCACACATCGATCGGAACATCCAAACTCCTGCCATGTATGCAATCAAAAAATTTTCGCGTTGGGGAGGCCAAATTCCGTACCGAGTTTCGCATGGAAGTTTTTATAGGGAGGAGAAGTGGGGGGTTAATCCGCCAGCCGTCCTAATGAGGAGCAAGTACGTTAAGTACCAAGTTTTTGGACTGGCTTTGAGGGTTAAAAGGGATTACGGGAGAAGTTATTGATGTATGTGTGTATGTTTTAGTAGATTGATATGTTTATGTTGGCTATATGTTAGGATGAAGGTATATTTATGGCAAAAAAAAAAATTAAACGAGAACTCTTTTGATGTGTGTTTCTGGAACTGATTAAGACAATAGGCCGGTTTTTGATGTGACCAGTAATCACTGCCCGTACTAATTTTTGTTTTTTTTTTGGCCATGTACATCTGATGCTCAAAGACTAAGTCTGCCTAAATACATTAAAAAAAAACAATTATTTTCACGGGTGATGCTGCGAACATCGTCTAGTCGCTATACAAACATTAACATGTTTCTATACAGTTGTTTACAAAACGAAGTGGCAAACATCTCGAATCAGTACATTTTTACGTTATTTTTCGGTAACACCGGCAACGAGCACGTTCGTACGTGTCACAGAATAGATCACCTTGATATTAACATACATTATTTACTTATCTAGATTGTACCGTAAACGTATTATGAAAAACTTTGAAGTAAAATGAAAATAAGTAAACCTTAAAATTGATGAGTCGCGAAATACTTGATGGGTTTTGAGATAAAGCACCTTTTCAAACATGAATGTTGAATTTCGTGTCTTTGCTATATTCACAACGTATTGTTTTACATTTTTAAAGTAAAGACATTTTTTATTGTTGGGTTCAGTTTATGTACATATTTACATGACGTAAAAAAAAAGCCTTATTTATACATATATACAACTAAAAAATGGCATCAAAAAACTCCTCATCGCTGCCCACCGGGAATTATTGAATTTTAAGGAGTTTTCTTGTTTGGAGCCGATTTCATCATCGAAACAGCGCAAAACTGTTGAATACTATTGGTAGCGTGAGATAACCAGAAAAATGTTAATTGCAATACAAATCCCGAGCTAACTTAAGGTCATGGCAGATTATAGCGGCACCGCAACAGCACGGCTGCAGCACGGCGTCGCCTCGAATTAAGACTACGGCTAGCTGCCAGCGCGCTAACTACGCGTTGTCCGCAAGGTGCCAGCTCGCCGTCCGCGCGCCGGCCGCGCGCCGGCCGCGAGGTGTAAGCTTGATGTCACCGCAAACTCAATATTATTTTAAGACAGTTATGATTGAACACGACGCAATGACGTTGTTTCGCTGCCGGCTCGGAGTCGGCGCGTAATTAGCACGCCGTCGGCGCGCTGTATGCATGAGGTCCGCTCGCTTGCAGCACGCGGGCGGCGAGCCGAGTTGTGTGGTAGCGGCAAGCGCGTTGACTGCTCGCCGTTGGCTTTTTCATATTGACATTACGAAATATATTATAATATACA
The DNA here is from genome assembly GCF_022581195.2 of Helicoverpa zea. Lineage (NCBI taxonomy): Eukaryota > Metazoa > Arthropoda > Insecta > Lepidoptera > Noctuidae > Helicoverpa > Helicoverpa zea. The sequence continues at coordinate 1,652,559 of NC_061475.1, forward strand.
CGATTTAATGCTCTAAATTGAATGACAACTTAAATGCTGGCGTGGAGCCGTACTGTGGCGGTGCCGCTATACTGTGCCATGTCCCTTATTCATACAAATTCACAAAACCCTATCTAATCGAATCTAAATAACTTCCAATATTGATTATCCTAAGTTTCCGATTTTTTCGTGCCATTTCTTTGAATGATGGGGAACAGGTTAACATGAAAACCTTATTTCCAGGTGCTAGCAGCTCTTGCGGTCTCCTTAGCTCCATTCTCAGCAGGTCTCGGCAAGGGTTACAGCTCACCAGCCATAGCCTCGCTGCAGGGACCTGGAGCCAACGCCACGAGGAGGGATTTTCAGCTCACTGATCAGCAAGCATCTTGGTTAGCTTCGCTGTCCTTCCTTGGTAAGTTTCTTTGGAACCCTTTAGCCTATTTGAAGATTTTATGGGGAACCCTATTGTTCTATGAAACTAGAAAAAAAGGAATGGATCAGACACTTTTAGTCCTTTGGTAATTTATATTAATGAGAGAATTAGGGTAAAAATGCATGTCATCGATTCTATGGGAAATAAAAGCTTCCAGGAATACGGGAAACTGTCACTTTTGTAGCTGATGTTAGTTCTGTAGAAAGGGAAAATATTCCACTAGTGATTATAAGTGATTCGTTGAGAATAGATCCAAAGTCTGGGTAGGGCTGGAATAATTTTTTACACTCTCAAATTTTTAAATTCCACCCCATCCAATCGTAGAAACTTCTGCGACCAAAATATCAATAAATATAATGCTATTGACTAAAAATAAAACATAAATAAAAACTCGCTATTGAAAACGTTTAGCCAAGCCCCACAAATCCCATAATTCCTTTTAAAACAAAAACGTAATAATAGGATTATGACAATCCTCTTTTCGTTAAAAGCAGATAGCAGGAAAAATTAACAATATCTATTGCTGGCCTGTAAATCCCGACCTTGGACAGAAAGGAATTTAATTAAAAGTCTTGAAGTTCCTGGCCAGAAATATTTATGGTATAGTAGTGTCATGCTGAATTTTCTTCATAAATTAAAGTGAAGTTTAATGATTTGGCATATTTTGTGGTCATTTGTGGTTATATTAATACCTAATACTTAAAGAAACGAACACACTCCCGCAGATCTCTATCTCAATTGATTCAGTGACGTCTGCAAACGAAATAGGTTCTTGCAAAATTATATAATCAGTTAACATACTGAAAAATAAACTAGCAGTTTGCTCGCGGTTTCATCCGTATCCTGGAAAAACTTGTTCTCGTACCTTTACAAAAATAGCCTATGTTACTCAGGAAGAGTGTAGTTTCACAACATTGAAAGAATTTTTCAAATTAGTTCAGTAGCTTCGGAGCCTTTAGGCACAGATTACTAAAGAACTTTATTTATTTTCAATTAAATGCACACACACTTACACTATATACTACCTAAAACTACTTATCTTCTTATTTTTGTATCATAGGTACAAAAATAAAAATATGTACAAAAGAACATTGATTAGGCATCGATTATTAAATAGCTTTAGGGTTACCTTCTCTATTTTATTTGTATAGAAGTATAGAAATGACTCCCATCATACGTTCCAATACAGCACTTCCTCAAACCCTCAACCACACACTGGTCTTTCCAGGAGCCCTCTTCGGCGGCATGGCAGGTGGCGCCGCGATGCGTCACGGACGTCGCCGCGTGCTCTCATTGGCTGCGGCGCCTTGCAGCCTGTCCTGGCTTCTCACGACAGTAGCCACGTCAGTTCGGATGATGTGCATCACTGCCTTCCTGGGCGGGTTTTGCTGTTCTATATTGACTATGCTGTCTCAGGTTGGTACTGGTCTTTATCATCGTGTCAGCCAATTGCCGTCTACTGCTGGACGTAGTTAGTGCTGATCTTGACTATCTTTAATTCCATACAACTTTTCAGCTCTGATTGTACCTAACCTTAAACCTTTCATTAAGGCAAACAACTTACACTAAGAATTAACACTTGCATCTAAGGTAAACTTTAAGGCAATCAAAATAACAATGAAAATAACACTTTGATTGATAGCAACATTGCATGTTGTAATAAACAATTAATTTATTGTAAATTTTTAAAGGATTTATTTATCTACTAATCAAGGATTGCTATAACTTTTCTGTTGTTTTGTTTACTACATATAGAATTTTGAACTAAACATAGGAACTAATAGGTTTAATGTGAAATTCCTACATCTAGTAATCAAATAAACTGATAGATCAGTTAGTATTGATGTTTTTAGTCCACTCTAAAAAATAATTGCGGCATTACATTTCAGTTGTTATACAAAATGTGAAACAATGCAGTCATCTACATAGCTTGTAGACCTTGTTCTACAGCAATTTACTTGTCCCTGAAAACTTGAAATACGCTCAAACATCAGATAAAGACATCTGTCAAATTAGAAGTTAAGCGCAATTATTTGTACGGACATTTCAATTTATAACACCCAAACCAAAGTAAAATTGCCCCTATTTCGTCTGAAATAGAGTCGAATATCCTTTGGCAAGATCTGGAAGGACCGTTTTCCTAGCCCGCATGTTTCATACAATTAGTGGGGTGACCACGCCTCGCTTCAGATGAAGGACAAAAGAAATTCTCTATTGTACTTAAGTTGTTTGATTATGTAGATATTTGACTTTAATCTTAAGACTTCTTTTAGGTTTCTTTTTGTTTTGTAGATTTATTTGAGAGATAAATTCGTAAGCCCTTTTTTAATGGTCATTACGCAAAATGTCCAATAAATCCTGTTCTAAATATTAATAATTTTAATCCGGCTAAAACATCTTTATGCCATTTCACTCATCTCTTAACAATCAGCAGATAGGCACAGTAACTAAGTTCCTGTAAAAATAAAAATAATAGCGCTTTATAATTGTTTTGAATGGTTCCATATTAATATAAGTAACATGTGCACCCCACCAAATACCGAAACCCCTTAAACTTTACCCAAGCTGTTGTACTCTTCGCCATAACATCGGTCCCCAAGGCCCCATAATCACTAACCCCCTTACTTATAAACGTGAATTAAATATAAATGTAAATGTAATACTTAAGGGCTGTTTAAGAAAATTCTTACTTATAAACTTTGCTTAAGCGTGTCTTAGCTAACATTTAATCACTACTTAAGACTTTAAGTAGTGATTAGTTAAAATGTTGCTTAGAAGGTGATTAGAAATTTTATAAGTAAGGGGGTAAGTCACAAAATTGCGCTCAAAGGAAACTTCTAACGATAGAACCACTTATTTATTACTTCTAAAGTGGTTAAAATTTAATTAATTTATCGTTTGTTTTATGTATTCTTGCTGATTTACCGTCACTTGCAATTTTCAAGCTATCTTCTGTTTTCCTTACGGAAGATAAGATTAGATGTTTCAAAATGTATGGAGCCCCGGCCCACTCTTTATACACCACTAGCGACCAGCTCCGGCTTCGCACGGCGTAACAGTATTTCCCCACTATTTTATGTATGTTATTGTACATATAAAACCGCGGGAAAACGGCTACTTGTACATATAAACCTTCTTCTTGAAACATTCTATCTGATAAAAAACCGCATGAAAATCGTTGGCGTAGTTTTGAAGATTTAAGCGTACAAAGGGACATAGGGACAGAAAAAGCGACTTTGTTTTATAATATGTATGTAGTGATTTTATTTTTTTTATTTTATTTTATTTGGGAAACAAACAGATACATTACACCAAAAAGTCACACAATTTAAACCAAACATAATCCAAAACAGTTTCCACAACATCATTAAAACATTTACGCCGAATCAGAACATTTATGAAACGGATACAAAAAAGTTAAAAAAAAAGAATGTATATAATAATAATTGAATTACACATTACCTAAAATCAAACAATTGATTGATTGTACAACTGTTACTTACTGTTACAGTCCCACTGCTGGGCACAGGCCTCCTCTCACACGGAGAAGGATTGATCATATGAGCATTGTGATTGTACAAGATGGTAAAAAATATTTAAAACAATTTTCAATGGTCCAATTAATTTTACACAAAAATATACCCTTGAAATTGTAACACACAAGACAAAACCATCATGGCGGTATGGTTAATACTGTACGGGGGTAGTTCGTCGTAAGCTGTCATGGTGATTGATTAATGACATTTGACATATGTATTTGTCAAATCGATGGTTTACCGTCTTTTTTTGGTAAGTGAGTATCTAAATTGTCGAGACGCCATATACCTACTGGAAGTCAATAAAACTCATTGATAAATATAACAAATTATTAGAAGAAAATTATACATTTAAGCAATTTATCTGTATTTTTCCCGAATTCCTTAGATTTTTCTGGATTGTTAGAGGCACTGTAGGTACATATAGTGGGCTGGATTTGAAACATCTTTACGTTACTTGTATGAAGCTAATGTCGGAATTCTATCTCCAGTAAAGCTAATCAAAAGATAGATCAAAAATAGGGATCGGGTGTTAAATCACTAACTTTGTAATTAGTATGCGTTGTTTAAAAGTAATTAGGAGTTCGGTAGAAAAGAGGATTGCTCTTTTCAGGCTTCAGATTAATTTGTAAGTTTTTACTTGGGAGACGAATCTTTTGTGTAAAATATAGCTACGTAATTAAAATAACATTGAATGGTCTACTTCATCTTAAGAAAAGCTATTTGAATATTTAACTATTTTATATCGCATATATTTATGTTTTACTTAACTTTTCTATGTTGTTTATGTTTAGTCTCCACTATATCAACAAATTATACCTACTTTATAACAACCAAGTAAGATATCTCATTCAAGTAACACTTACCGTCACTAACTCCTATCCTTTCTTCTACCAGGTATATATCAGCGAAATATCAGTTCCCGACATCCGTGGCTGCCTCAGTGCTGTGCTCAAGATAGTCGGCCATCTTGGCGTGCTCTTCAGCTTCACCATCGGTGCCTACCTCGACTGGCAGCAGCTCGCTTTATGCATATCCGCTGCCCCACTACTTCTCTTCTGCACAGTCCTATACATACCTGAAACACCAAGCTACCTCGTTCTCACTGGAAAAGACGAGGAAGCCTACAAAAGTCTCCTCTGGTTACGCGGTCCCAACTCTGATGTAGCTCAAGAGTTGGCAACCATACGCACAAATGTTCTCGCTAGCAAGAACTTCAGTCAAAGACAGAGCCAAATGTCTGGAAGTCAGCTTTTAAACTCCTTTGATGTCAGAACCATGAATAGACTCTTAGGACCAATTTTAGTGACTTGCGGTTTAATGATGTTTCAACGGTTTTCTGGGGCGCATGCGTTCTCGTTTTATGCTGTGCCCATATTTAGAAAGACTTTTGGTGGTATGAACCCTCATGGAGCAGCTATAGCTGTCTCATTTGTTCAGCTACTGGCTTCTTGTCTCTCTGGCTTGTTAATTGATACTGTAGGACGTCTACCGCTTCTTATAGTGAGTTCTGTCTTAATGTCCATGGCATTGGCTGGTTTTGGGAGCTATGCGTACTACGAAGAGGTTCATCGTAATCAGAGAATTCAGAATGTCATGTTCCATCAGACTATAGGACAGAATGACTGGATACCTCTGCTCTGTGTCCTAGTATTTACTATAGCTTTTTCTTTGGGCATGAGTCCTATCTCTTGGCTGCTGATTGGAGAACTATTTCCATTGGAGTACAGGGCGTTTGGCAGTGCGATGGCAACAGCGTTTAGCTACCTCTGCGCTTTTGTTGGCGTTAAGACTTTTGTAGACTTCCAGCAGACCTTGGGATTGCATGGTGCGTTTTGGTTGTATGCCTCTATAAGCGTTGGAGGCCTCTGTTTCGTAGTCTGCTGCGTTCCGGAGACCAAAGGCAAAGACTTAGATGAAATGGACCCCAATTACGTGCAGAGTTTATCGCCGAAGAGGTAAAAAGTTAAAATTACTTCGTGTTTACTTGATAGCTTTTGGTTTAGAAGTAGATAATGTAGAAAGGGTTAACAGTAGGATTTGGGATGGAAAACTATAAATATTTGGAATACTAAAATTCTATATTAAAAGAATGAGAACACCACAGAACGGCCTTCTTAATGAAGTTCTATAAAATAGGAATTGTCGTGTAACATAGGCTAGATAAAGTAAGATAGATCCCTATATTTAAAGTGGCTTAAAGAATGCAAAGTTTTCAAGTAAACACGAAGCTTTGACAATAATTGTACGTAGGAACAAAATTATATCGAATCCACCGCGAAATTTTGGCTGTGCTTTTAAACATTTTTTAATAAAAAATACGCCTCATAATTTTATGGTGGGCTATCTTAATCTTTAGAAACTTAGTGAAAGATGAAAATACCAGATATTATACTCGCATATCCTCTAATCCATATCTAAATAGTTTGATTTAAACATAGTCCGGCTTACCACAAAAACTTTTTAACGTCAGTTTAAGACTTGTCTAAAAAAATGTCAAATTATGACGTTGACATATGGTTCATTTTGGAGCCACATTTTTTTTAGACAAGTGTAAAACAGTTGCTAAAGTTTTTGTAGTAAGGCCATTTTTCTTTAAGATTGCAGTGGTCCACACTACCTCTCTAATTCTCCTTAGAGATATTTAAAAGAAAATAGAAGAAAAAAAAACTAAATATTTCCCAAGTTCTCCAGAATAGCGAAAATATCTTAACTATACTGGTTAATATTTTATCGAGCTTTCCTATCTTAACTACGACAATAATTAATTAAGACAATAAATAATTATTAATGACAATATAATAATTATTTAGCTCAGAGACGGTTTGATCAGAATGATAAATAATAGATCGATATATTTGAGTGAAATAGAAAATGATGGCGTGACATTAGATATTCATATTATAGTTATATATTCTGGAACTTAATATGCTTCATTGGGATTTTTTTCGCACTAAATGATGGATGTATTTATCGCAACACCATGTATTTCTTATAACACACTAAAAAAATGATTTTCGTGTTTTTTTTTTCTATATTTCGATTCCGATCTAAAGTCGATGTGTTATTGCTGTATGTATTTGTAAAAATAAAAAAATGATTTTCACAAAACATTTAATGGGAACAAATATATAATTTTTCGTAGCGTATAAAATTGGTAACTTATGAACTACTGTTGTGTGTTAGCCGTTAGATTTTATTGCTATATTTTAGTATTTAATGTTGTACCTAAATAATTAAAAATAATTATTCTGAATACCTTCAGAATTTCGTTACTTGAGTTTTAGAACGTTCGATCAGGGAACAACTTACAAATTGCAAAATTAAACAATTTGTATACTAGAGAGAATATCTATTGTACTTTTCTTCTTTTCCTTTTATTTTTAAAGATATTTCCAAGTTATAATACGAAAAACTAAAATTAAATTTTATGTGCTCCTTATCGAATGTTCTAGAAACGAAATAATATCTAACAAATATATAAAAAAAACTGCTTTAAGGAAACTAATTCCGGATTGTAAGATTGTCCTTGTCCATTTAGATTGTTGTCGACCTGCCGTGATAACTAAAGCTGGATACAGACTACGCGTTTGCACTGCGCGTATATAGTTACGCGTACGATAGTTTATGTATATGTGAGCTGTATGCCGAAAATGTGTGTAGGTACACGTGATCGTCTACGCGTTCGTTAAAACGCCTCGTCTGTACCTAGCTTTATATTCTATACTAATTATTTCTTAAATCTATGTGTAATTGTTGAACTAGCTAAAATTGTTTATGATATTCCAAGTGATTTGAATACAACGGACAGTGTTGTTATGAAAAACGAAAAGAAACAAGCTTGTTATTAATTATTTTTTGGAAAGAGTAACTGATATAATTGAGAAAATAGTAAAAGATTATTTATTTTGACATTTCCTTTAAATAAAAAAAAACGTTATAGGTATATCCAAAGTAATGCGATTGAATTACAATACTAATCACGAAATTTCGTAAAAATGGTTGAAGTAATTTATAATATTCTAATAAGTCATAATTCATTAATTAGAAGGCCTAAACCCCTGATCAACTAAAATATAAAAATATTATAAATTAATTATTTGCAAATAGTTTCTCTAGGGAAAATTATTCGAGAAATAATTATTATGTATGTATAAAAAATCATAATCACACCGATTATTAATAGACAAATTTACTAGGTTGTGAAATTTATACATTTTCTAGATTTTTTATAATATTAAAATGAAATATGTATTAAAAAAATAATAGTGTTGCTTCGTATTACGTAAGTTCCCAGTAATGCTTGCTTGCAGTGAAATGTATGTGTAGATAGAAATGCGTGTGAATTAGAAATTATTTCAACAATGTGTATTATTAATAATATATTCTTTTTTCATAAATAATTTCAAATAACTAACTTCGACGATTTTGATTTCTTTTTTTTTTAAGAAAAAGTGATCTTTTATCGATCCTTCAATTTAAAAAAAATGTTTTTTTTTTGCATTTTTTATGATATTTTCGCGTGTGTCAATATGATGTGGTGTGCGCTTAAATGAATACATTAATTAACTAATTAGTGTTAAGGCTTAGATTTATTAGCTACGTGATGTGGTAGTGAAGTGTGCCTGCTCTAGTCTATTCTGTTTACAAACCCTGTAAAAAAGAAAATATCTAGTTGGGTTATCAAGTTTAATTTATACAATCATAAAAGCTAATAAAAACAAGTCATGTCGATGGTAAAATTACAGCCTACATACGTATTGACTGTTTGTAAGTCAATACAAGGCTTTTAAAGTACTTTCGACTCGATTTTTTTACGCCCGACGCATTCTGAACGACGTCACGACACGATCGGAAAAACCACTTGTGTGGAAATGACTTTATAGCCGAAATATCTCTGATCATTTTAATATCGCCCATAAACTTGGATTTTGAGTTCATACTTGGAGCCATAGTTATAGAAATAGAATGGAACAGAAAGTTTATTTATTCAAGTGACATGACTCATATACCTAATTTGGTCAGATTATTTGAAAACTGTAATATCATAAAATCTTGTAACTATGTGTGTGAAAAATCTTTCCTTAAAACGGAAAGCATCACTATTCTTGTACGTTTAGGACCTTCATACATAAAAAACTGTAGGGTTATCGGCACGGATATCGAGCCATGACCTTCACCTGCGCAGAAGCGATTTACTGCCTTATTGCCTTATGCGTACGGGTGCGCAAAGCGATCCCCACTCTTCCGCCGAGAGCCCAATATCCGTGCCGGTATCTGTACCTATCCATTAACGTTTAATTACTAATTATTAACCAAATAAGAAATCCTTGTTTTACAAGCTGCTTATTAAAATTATTGCAAAGATTGTTTTGTAATAAGATAATAAGGAAAAATAATTGTACATTATGCCTTCTCGATTTTTAAATAACTACGGGAAATAATTAGGAACGTATATTATTTTGATTGTTTTATTGTTTAATTACCTATAAATAATGTAATGTTCATGAAATCTGTTGTTACACATCCATCTTAATTTGTAATTATTTTGTGAAGGTATAAGTGTTAATTATTAAAAGATTTATCGATGTAATTTATCACAAAAACTACCAGACAATAATTACAAAATCTTACTGTATTTTCTCGTATAGAAAGTTAGAAAAAACATGTACTATGAAAAAAAAACCTCCCTTTAGGTACTTATTCCCTGAACATTATTTTTGCTTACCGAATCATTTCGTAGGATAAGATAGCAAGGCTTTAACTAGCTTAGTGTCTCCATATAAGACTTTAGATTGTACAAAATAACTGTAAACATTATCAATGTTACCATAGATCTATAATTTTCTCTCTAATCTAAGCAACGAACTTTCTGAACGACAATAACGTTTGAATTGACAATAATAGTTCTACGGGCTAACGATAGATGGCGCTGATATACATTTTGAACATGTCTTTTGAAACATGAGTTGAGAATTTATAAAAACTGCGATGCGACTAGATTCTAGAATATTTATTTGTAAGTGTATTTTATAAATGTGCACCTATATCTTCTTAAAAACTATTTTATTTACAAGAATCAGAAGAGTCATCAAATAGTCGCACTTTTTAATTTGTATCTAGCCTTCCTAGCGCCATTGACAAACCAAAGTTTTTTTTTACTGTAAAATTGTAAGCTAAAATCTATTTTGAATGATTATTCTAGCCATGTTTGACAATAAAACTATTTAAAATTATGTGAAAAGTTCCCGTAACACTTCAAATAAGAGAAGCAATTGCTTAGAAATTTACCTTTGGGTATAATATTTAGAATCTTTGCAAAGAAAATTAATGTTTTTGTGTTGATACGCATGCTACTTATTGAAGTGTCTACTGAAACTGAAATCTTCCTCTATCGTAGTAAATGTAAGTCAAATCGAATATTACCTATGAACTAAATAACTTCTAGTATGTTTTATGTAACGCTGGAAAATACGCCTAAATAAAGTAATTATTAGTTTGATTTTTCAATACAAATTCGTTTCTTTTCATCCTTTCCCGTAAACTTGTATAAAAGATCTTAATTAGTTTGAAGAAAACAAAGCAAAAAGAATTGTTGGTGATTTTCAGAAAAGAATACCCTGTGACGCACAGGAAATATTTTTTTTTATTTCGTGAATTCTATTTTATTTACTCTAACATTAAAGACTATATTGTTAACTAGCTAAATCTGCATTTTAAATTAAAATTATAATATGATTTTAAGAAATATTAAAGTTTTTCTGTCAGCGTATGATGCATAGTATTCCTGAACGTCACAAAATATAATTAATTAGAAATAAAACAAACAAGTATTAAAACGAAATCAACTTATGGTGGCATAAAGATATACTTAAAATCTTTTAAAAACAAACAAAACGATAGCATAATTCTATAAGATTACTAAATAATCAGCTAAATAATTTCACTTTCGTCACTTCTTGGACACATCTCACTAGAAAAGTTGTCATTACTAATGATACCCGCTACAATTTCCAAAATCAAGCCTAGTGAGAAATTTTAGATACTAACAAAATACTATGATGCCAAAATAAACGCTATAAAATGAAAAATATATATTTTTAAACCATTTTTGTAACATCCAGAATATGGGACAGTGACTATTATGAAAATTTCGTGATGGATAAGAATAATTTGAGCAATGTCCACACTGCCGATTTCAAAACACAATTACAAAGAATAAAGTATCAACTCACTAAATTTTTAGATATAAACCTTTACACACACATATATAAACAAAACCGATGAAATGTAAGCCTTTTCGTTTGATACCTACCACACGCGCGGACAGGACGCTCCCATAAATTATTTAATTGTACACTAAGCTTTACAATTCAAGAACGTTACGATTTTGTTCCAGTAGTATGTAGCGTGACGCACAGGAGGTGACGTTTTCATCTCACGAGACTTTTAAAATTGAAAATAACTAATATTTATTTTAAAAACCTTGTTTTTAGCCTTACTAATCTAATAATGATGAGTTGTTTATGTTATATACAGTGTTATAGAGTTAAGAAAACAATTCATTAACCTTTTAAATACTGCCACTATCCGGATCAAAAATTTTGCGCGCCGATGACACCAACATTGTCGTCACAGTTTTAGCCTTAACTGACTTTAAAACGGCAATGGCGGAATCCTAATACGGTCATAAAGTTGCCAAGAAGGTAGAAAAAACACAAATTAGTAGATTTTGTCTTGAGTACGATATCAAATTCACCGTGACGAAACCGGATTTTCCGGAACAATGATTTTCGTAGGACAAAATTAAAATAATGATATTTCTTAAAATAACAATAAATTTATGGCATAAAAATTAAAAATACGTTTTTAGAAATACAGAGACTAAGTTCAAAAACTTAAACATACCCAAAAACGAATATTTTAGAAGTAAGATGTATTTGAAATCTCCAAGAGCGCCATGGGACACACGATATTTATACGTCCTCTTTAGGTTTATTTTAAATATAAAAATAACTATCCACTTTTTATGCTACATATTGATTTAATTGTACATTAAAATATATACCTAAATTTATCAAAAACTCACTTTCACACGTGCCATATAAAAAAATCAAAATAAAAATGTTTGAAGGTGTGGGACAGGCCGATTTTGCTAGGGTCAAGTTTTCTGAAAAACACCCTTAATTGCAAACACCGTCATCTATCGGTAGCTGATTGAAGTACAAACTAAACTAGCTACGATCCAGTCTAAAAGTTTTATGAAAATATTCATAGATGTCGCTGTATGTTTTGGGTGCTTTGCAGCATACAATGTTCTGATATTGAGATTATTGAAGGAAACCCAGCACAATCGGGAAATCTGATATTAAATGGATGTGAAAGAAAATTAATATAAAAGTTTTGCAAGCGATTTCAATAGGTAAGTACTTATACGCAATGTCCTATCTTATTTTTCATCACCGAAAAAAAAATTAAAAATGCTATTTTCTAATAAAAATAAATCCCAGATCAAAAAAATATCAATACTTATGCTTCAATAATTGGGGGTGATAAAAATATGGTACGTATTAAATCGTTATTACCCTTGGGACCTTACAATTAAGGGGCTTATTCAATACATTTAGGGTGCTTATTCACAATTCCCATGATATGGGGTGGCAAGTCAAGTGTTATGTCGTCGACAAACGACGCCAACGTTGATAAAAAAAGCTATTACTATCAAAATGTGATTTGAAATAACTTTTTGGTCTTAATGGTTTATGGGAAATAAAAATAGAGGGTGTGAAAAATTTGATGTTTGTAGGTATTTGTGGTTTTTTGTGGTAACCAGCTCTAAAACTGTCTGGGCTGGATGTGTGTTTTGTATAGAATAAGTAATGATATTTTCGGCAGTAATTTGATAACTTTCAAAATTATTAATAAACTTTTGTTAATCGATTGACCGATTTTCAAAATATTAGGTATACCTACATTGACTCTCTATTACCTCTTTTCAGTTTTACGAGTTACAAAACCCTGTAAAATTCGTATATAATAAAATTCTAAATACTTACATAGGCACTTATAGCACAATTTCGCTTTTGTTTTAAAATTAGATCAGAAGAGATTATCAAAAAGAAAAAAAAAACCGTAGGTATTAAAACAAAACCCCGTGACAGTTTCTGCCTAAAACCGTTCACAGCGATTAAAAAAACAAATGCCTGACCGCGGCGATTAATTAAAACTTGGAACTGAGAAAATAAGAAATTAGAAAGATTCCCCCTCCCCTTCGCGGCTGAAAATTAATCACCTTATCTTGACCGGAACAGAAAGAGGCGATCAAGAACCTATTATGTGGGATTTTTGAACCGACGGCTACCAATGTTCCCTTTCCGAAAGTAATCTAGATTATTAGAACCTAAGTAATGTCCTCATTTTTGAGAAGTTGGTAAAAATAATGAAGAAATGAAAACTTAAATCCTAAGTAGATATAGAGCTGAAGAAATTGCTGAAAGGTTAAATAATAGGTGGCGTAAATTGGAGGTAATCCAAAATCGCATGAATTGCAATACAAATACCATTTCGAGTTGACAGAAAGACACTCAGTGAAAACTAACTCAAAAAAAAAGACTGTACCTACTTTTAACAAAACACAAGGATTGTTTTAAATCAATCAAAATGTTGATACACAACCTACAAAATTGAGCTAAATATAACATTATTACGCCGATAACATGCAGTTAGTCTTTCGCACTATAATGATAGCTAACAAGCTCACTATCATAATAATTAGAACCGATGTAAAATTGCGTATAACCACGTAACTCAAGAAAATGATACACTGCTTATAAACAGAACCACGCAAGAAATATCGCTTGTTTTGTTCCTAACAAGACTTGGATCAGTCGTGTACACAAAATACTAAAGTGCATATACCTACCAAAAATAATAGAAAATGCAACTGTTTTTGGAAATAATTTTCGTGTGTTGTTCACTTGTTTCTGTGCAAAGTTTGGAGATTTTCCGGACGCCGCCTTTGCCCCATTTTGATCATGAATGGTGGGGTCCTGTGGAAGAGAAACAACATAATGATACTAGTATCAGGCCTTTTCAAGTGCATTTTGATCCTGGGGTACGTATTTTTTTATTTTTATGTTATTAATCTATGAGGATTTTGAAATGAAAGGGTCTTTTGAAAGAAGTCCTGTTGGTTTGGCCATACTACATGAATGTTGAAAATTATGGTAGGTGATAATCAGATAGGTAGATCCTACCAGTTTTTAGTGGGCATTATTTTGTTTCCGATTATTCTGAAATATACAACATCTTATTGAAGCTTGGACATCGATTAAAAAAGCACCGTAATAAAAAAAACCCTCTTAAATCATTGGTTTTGAAATGCAAAAGAAAATTGACCGATTGCCAAAAAAGGAGAATATCAATTCACCTATATATACATTTACTTAAAAACACTTCGAAAATATACAACTTCCTATGTACCAATCTTAGTATGCCTACCTTAGTATGACTGATTATTCTCTATTAGTCCTGCACTGTACTATTACAAAGCAATTAAAATTTATTACTCATTACATACTGTACTACCTATCATTATATGTTTTGCCGTTTTCAAGAGTATGTTAAAATAACACTACCTTTCCTCCTAACGGTAAGATACTATTCCTATTTCCAAAAACATTATATATAAGTATATATGTATTTATTGTTATTATTTAGTTTATAGTTTATGTATTTATGACAACAATATTATTATAGGTACACAAGTTGCAGGAGCGAGTGTACACTTTGCCTTACTGCCTACCATATATAATCTTTTCCTTCTCGTCTCAATCCATCCTAAGGTTGTCTGGAAGAGATCGCTCTTAGCGATAAGACCGCCCATTATGTCACCTACTTTAACTACCTAGTTTAAGATCAAAAATGTAACATTGGTGTACCTAATAAAGAATATCTATCTATCTATCTATATGCAGATACACTTAAAATTAACTATAACTATATCCACTTTAAGCTCTTCACTCAACAATTAAACGAATAACTTGCCGCGGTCCCAATGCGGATGGGTGACCATGTATGTTCTACAAGACTCCTACATTTGTCAGAGGGGTCAAAAGCCGAAAACGCATATGAAAGTAGGCTAGTTTTTAGCACTTTTTTACGTCAAATTTACAATAGGACAGCAGCCCCAAAACGCCCCCCTTTCACTAATTCCTAGTGTAATAGCTGAGAAGAAGCGGTTAAATTAATTATTTTAAATTAAATTTAAGAGTACCTCTCTTATCAACTGGAACTGGTCAACGACAAGGTTAGATTTCTGTTATAAAATCAGACTAGGTTTATCAAGGGTTATAGTTGTTACCCAATAACTAAGATATCGGAGCCAGAAATAGCCAAAAACATTTGACAAAGAGCAAAATGAGAAAACTGAGAGTCGTTAGAATCTTGATTTTAAGGACTTAATTGGTACCCAGCGGGGCCCAGTTGGGACAAGGTCTGCCGGGGCTGTGGGATTGTTCGAAAGAGTTACAGCGGCCCTGGTTCATAAAAGGCCTTTTTTTTTAACAACGTCAAAAATCATCAAATGAACACGACGGTTTTTAGTCAGTAAGAGTCTGACACTCCCTCACCGCTGCCTAGCCCACAGCGGGAGGGGTCATTTGATTTAGAGAATGTCACTTAAGGGTTGGGATGGGCTTGAATGAGAGAATAATTTAAGGGTTTAAGCAGGTGTTCGACTATTACAGTAAATGTTGAACCGCGGAGGAAGGAACGATAGCGGAGATGCCATAAGGAAGCTAGGTCAGGCGCCTTCTTGTAGGTCAAGCAACTTACGGTAGGCGTGATCAGTTACTAGGACTAACTAGACGTTCGGCTTATGACATCTCCGCTAGTCATTTTGTTCTCCATGAATTGGCCCAAAAAAAATTGGCGAAAACTTCAGGAATTCACTTATCAATCTTATCATCATCATCTTCTCCTGAGCCTTATCCCAACTATGTAGGGGTCGGCTTCCAGTCTAACCGGATGCAGCTGAGTACCAGTGCTTTACAAAGAGCGACTGCCCTGCCTAACCTCCTCAACCCAAAACCCCTTGGTTAGACTGGTGTCAGACTTACTGGCTTCTGGCTACCCGTAACGACTACCAAGAATGTACATCAGGGATTATTCACTGTTGGGGTTATATCCTTAATTTGAGTTCTACCTCTTCTGGTTGCTAGGTCAGGGGTCAAGTGAACGAGGCAATCGGATACCGTATGTATTTCGCGTAAACTCCAAGGAGAACCATTCAGTCGGACCTGTGAAATAACTGTCCTTTCCGTACTTCACGCTCTCATACGTTTTTGCTTACCTTGTATTTACATGTGTCCTGACAAAACTATCTATTCACAGCTACCAGATTGAAAGAAGATGACCACAACTAGGCAGATAATAATACTATTTTCCTAAAAGCGTCCCATTGGAAACTACTCACCTAGATCTCCTGTCTTATATACTTCCTCCGTGTCTAACCTTCAAATTTCAGCCAAATCAGTTCAGAGAGTGTAACTAACACAACTTTCTTTTGTAAATTAATATATGTAGGTACATAGATAGCAAATGGTGATGGAATAGAATGGGACAAGATGAATTTGGACGTTGGTAAAAATTTCGGTAGACCGAAAGCAGAACTTTGAATTGTTAATGTAAAATACCTCTTCCCAGATGATCGAAGACCTGAGATATCGTTTGAAGAGTCACCGGCCGTTCACGCCACCACTAGAAGGTGTGGGGTTCGAGTACGGGTTCAACACCCACTACCTACACGGTTGGGTAGACTACTGGGCAGACCAGTACCCGTTTCAGCAGCAGGAGGACTTCTTGAACCAGTTTCCTCAATTTAAGACCAATGTGCAAGGGCTGGATATACACTTCATTTGGGTTAAGCCTGAGGTAAGCCTAAAAAATTACAAAGTTTATTTCATTTAGGCATTTACAAGTACTTATGAACCTGTTTACCCTGGCTGCACTTTCGCACTGGTGAATTTTCCGCACGGTTTTGTTTCGCGCGGTATATAATCATCGGCACGAATCTTGAGCGCTCACCTTCACCTGCGCAGAAGTAATTTATTGGGTCCCTTTTGTGTTATGGAGTGAGGCGCGGGGGCGGGCTAAAGCGGTGATTGGCCCGCAGCGCATCGCGTCATAGCCGTCACTCGGGATTGGTTCTTTGCTAATAAATCACTTCTGCGCAGATGCACAGCACAGCACTGCGCAGATGAAGGTCAGAGCTCAAAAATAAAAATTCTTCAGCTTAATAACATATTCAGTGATATGAAAAAAAAATCTTAATTATTTTTTATAGCAATAATCAAGTACGTAGGTATTCCGATAGCGTTTCTTAGTAAAAAAATAAACAAAAAACGTAGATAATAAATTGACTTTCTCCTGTAAATTCTTAATTGTATAAAAAACACCTACACCGCATCGCTCAATGTCAGGTAAGTATAAATATAGAAGATACATTATACCTAATTGTAATGTTTCTTGTACGTAATATATGACTCAAAAAAAGCTTTTAATAAGCTTTTTTCTATAATATATTATTTGCATGCCAGTAAGATAGTCAGGTACACGGGTCAAATGTGAAATATTGTCACATCTAATTATGTCATTACCTACATTGTATGCAAGTAAACAAACTATTCTATTATTTGTTGTAAATATAGCACTATAATACAGCATAGACAGAAACCGGCTTTTGTTAATGTTATGAGCCTTATACTGAATGCTTTTATTTACAATTATGGCTACTGATAAAAAGAAACCTAGCCTCTGTACCATTCAACCCATTTATTCAGCTACACATAGTTGCATAAATTGAACACTACACACAAAAAAACAATATAGCAGGGGGCCCAGTCTCAGTATACGCTGTAAATACAGCCTTGGTTTTCAGATCTAAAATAGAAATAGCCATGTTACATACCACTGTCACTGTCAGAGAATAAAGCCTATTTTTTAACACAATTATAAGTTTCACTTGTAACTATGTAAGAAAATCTTGGAACCTTAACTTGGCTCACTACCCGGTATTCGATTAGGATGAAAATTTGCACACGCTTTGCATTCTGATGACAATACATGACTAGCTAAGAACCGTCATTAGTAGTCATTACAAATCCAATATGTCGGCCTCCCCAATATGGCGGACGTGGTAAAAGCGTTTTTCTAGTTTTTAAACTTTTTTTTTATTTTGCCGTTGAAGGTACCTCCCGGCATGGAAGTGGTACCACTCCTGCTGCTGCACGGGTGGCCGGGATCAGTCCGGGAGTTCTACGGCACCCTGCCAATGCTGGCTACCGTGTCCAGAGAGAGAGATTTTGCAGTGGAAGTCATTGCTCCCAGTCTACCTGGATTCGGATTTTCTGATGTAAGTTTAAAAGTACCTATATTTTTTGAGTTTGGTTAGGGGAGATGTTTTAACAAAAGGCAAACTTAAGAGTTTTTTGTTTACTTGAAACAGCTTTTTCATCTAAGAATTTGCCTATTATATACTTTTAAGTCGACATGGCTGAAAATAATGTTCCTTGACGGCAGACAGAAGACTATTGAAGAAGGAAACATGCTGCGCCGACCCCATATAAAATTGGAATAAGGGCAGGAGTATGACGATCATACCTTATACTTTTATCCGAGTGTACTTATATAGTAGAACTACAGACGCGTAAAAAACAACCAGTTTATAATTAAATTGTGAGGTTTAATTAATCACTCTTGTGTTAGAAGCATTTCGTAAGCGATATACGAAGTCCTGCTTCAGATAACTAGAAGGCACAAGAAAATTCTCGATAACACACATTCCGCCTCTAAATAATTATGATAAAAAATCAAAATTGCTGTTGGCATATCCCATCCATCATATAATGACAGACAAATATCGCGTTTCGCAACATTGCGCACTTTTACGCAGTCGAGCATATTAGCCCGATCATATCTCGGTTCTAACTTATTATACTGTAGTCTAGTAGGTAGGCGATCGGAGGAAATTTTCTAATTAGAGGTGCTATTATCCTGCACGCAGTTTCTTAACCAGTGTGTTTATCTGTGCTAAGTAGGTATTTAAACTGTTAGGTAATGTTGAAGATATAGATCACATTTAATAGGGGGTATTATCCGTATTATGAAGTTCCATGGTTAGATGTCGACCCTGTGTCTTGGGCGCTGTAAGTAAAATACACTTTCGGAAAACAATTTGTTAGTATTTGAAGTATGCATAGTTATATGCATGCAATCGAAATAACAATGTTGATTTCAAACATGTATCCTACAGACGTTAACAAGGATATTAACTTAAACGTTTTATTCATGAATTATAGTTCGGCCATTCAGAGAATGCGTTCCTGACACGTCGCGATTGAACTGACGACGTAACTTTGCAATGGCGTTGCAGTTACGATAAAAATATTTTTGCTGGTTGTTTACCGTTTTAACAATTGAGGAGCATTAAAACAACATTATTATATCAATAATCAATGAATGTTATTACGTCGTCAGTTCAATCGCGACGTGTCAGGAACGCATTCTCTGAATGGCCGAACTATAATCGAAGGAAGAAGCTTATTAGTAACTCTTCCCCGAATTAGTTAGCAGCATGAATAATAACAGATAATGATAACAAATGATTTTTGAAGTATTGGGAATCATGTTGGAAATAGAAGGATAGGCAACAGTCAGAAAAATTGGAAAAGTTCGAAAAAGCCAAAAATATCGAAACGTTTCGTTTTTTTTATAGATCTAATTGGGAATGTTTTGTATTTTAACTATCCGTGTTAACAGTCTGTACATTATTTAAAAGTAAACTAAATGTATTTAAAAGTAACTAATAAAGGGCGTCGAGAAATTGGTCCTCATCGTTGTCATCCAACCGTGGACCCAATACCCATTTTGAAAAATTATTTCCCTTCAAGCTGCTCTATCCCCTGCCTTGGTGACATAGATAGACTATATTTTGCCTAAGTACGCGAACTAACTCCCACGGGACGTTAGTGGGATAAAGGCAATAAAACAATGTTTATTGGTGTCTTGCAGGCTGCAGTGAGACCAGGTCTAGGCGCTACGGAGATGGGAGTGGTGCTGAGGAACCTGATGCATCGACTCGGCTTCAAGAAGTTCTACGTGCAGGGGGGAGACTGGGGCGCTTATATTGGACTCTGTATGGCTACCTTGTATCCGAAGGTGGGTACTAAACTAAAGTGGAAAATTAGAACAGGCCTGAATGATTATACAAAAAAATATATATTTTGCTGTCTCTGGACCGGAGTATCGATCTATATATGGTATTTTTTTTAGAGATTTCATCTGGTTCTTCGTATCCTAGCTTTAGAGCAGATACAAGTATCCAAGTCAGCATAAATATTTCTACATTTCCCTGACCCTACACTATATACTGGCCTTTCCAGATACAGATAAGGAATGAGTGTTTATCATCACACTTGATTTTAGCCTTTCTAGTCAAAAGAAATCGCCACAAAGAAAGTAATTTGGTTATATATCCCCGGATCGATCATGCTAAGCGTTGCTTAACCTTATGATCGATCAACCCGTACAGCTGTTACCAAGCCCTTGGACCACCCTTAATAAATATTATTATGTTTACTTTCAGGAGGTCCTAGGATACCATACAAACCTGGCGCTATCGATAACCCCAACAGCTATACTAACGTGGGTCCTAGGCTCCATCTACCCGCCGCTGGTGGTGGATCCAGTTCTAGCAGACAGGATGTATCCGATCCTGAGCGTGGTTTACTGGCTCACCAGAGAAACTGGCTACTTGCATCTGCAGGCTACCAAGCCTGATACCCTGGGTAAGTGGCTTTCTATTGCTAGATTGACGGGCCTCTTGTGTGGATAAACTACTTCACAATACTTTTCAGAAACTAAAAACCAGTCTAGAAACTGAGAAGTCATATAGGTAACCGTTTGAATGCGAAAATGCTCGAGTTTATTCACGCAAGCAGGTTTACCCAATCTTGGCTATCCAAAAAGTCACATTTGTTGCGTTCCGCACGTCCTTGAGATGCAGGGTGCTTCTAGCCTCGGGCCAACAAACTCTTGCTACACCCCAGCATTAGTTGAATCTTTCAAATTACATGATGGATTTAATTGAAGTTTTATAGGGCGATTCAAGAAGAAAGTTCAGTGGGATACACTTAAAATACAAACTAGGTACCCGTGCAAAGCCAGGCCCCAATACCAGCATATTATATAATGTATTGCAGAAATGCAAGCACGTATAAATAAATGCATCTATTATACCTCTAATGTTCTGCTGTGGTCTTGCGATTGTCGTAATTATAGGGAACTGCACTGGCAGCCTACCATTTTCTACAAGATTTGCTATGAAGCCATGACATAATTCCTTTCAAACTACACATTTCCGGGGTTTCACTCAGATGATCTGAGGTCAATGTTTCAATCTGTCATCTCTTCAAGCTATTTACCATGTCATAAATAACTTATCCTGATGTGGAAAGAAGTTCCCTAGACGGTAGGCGCTTGACCAAGTGAGACATTCAAACCTAGCGGTTTAAGCATCGGGGGATGGTTATTTATTTGCAAACATGGGTCACAAATTTAGTGGTAACAAACTTAGTTTTTTCATTAACAAGGAAATCAATCATCAATAACACATCTCAGTGTATATAACACTGAGATGTGCTGACAGTTGATTTTAAAGATAGTCATGAATCTAACATGTTGTTGTTATGTTACAGCCTTTTTTATCGTCCCACTGCTGGGCACAGGCCTCCTCTCACACGGAGAAGGATTGAGCATTAATCACCACGCTTGCTCAATGCGGGTTGGTGATTTCAGACTCTATAGTCCAGGTTTCCTCAAGATGTTTTCCTTCATCTTTTTTATCAGCCATTGGTGTCTAAGATTACTTAGAAAGTACATACAAACTTAGAAAAGTTGCATTGGTACTTGCCTGACCTGGAATCGAACCCTCACCCTCATACTCGAGAGGTTGGTTCTTTACACACTAGGCCACCACGACTTCCTAACGAATCTAACAAATCAGACGAATCTAACATACTTTAGTAATATCCAATAATAAATAGACCTTTTTAAAGTGAAATAAATAAATCAAACTTAATGCAATATGGAAGTGAAACAATGCCTAAAGTCGAAGTTGAAGCAATTTATGATACTTATTTTAGAAGGCTTATTAATTAAGATAATTGTGATGAATTTATCCTGAGCAAATAAATAATAATGATAGCCCAAATAGTTTTATTCTATAGTAAGCAATAGTTTAGCACACAACCGGAGATTGTCCTTGGGTACATTTCTCTCGTGTAAACAGGGATAATCGTCGGTCTTGTGTCACCGTTTCATTGAAGTTGTCTCAAAAGGGCTTCAGCGTGTTGGCTTCCGCCCCACGCTCGCCTTCTAAAAATCCGGAACTCTGTAATCCCGTGGTCTGGTCAAGACATACCAAAAAATTGATTGTATAAAAAACTGAAAAACACGCTTTTGGTCATGTATTGTCATCAGAACTCAGAGCGTGAAGACCGGGAAGTGGGTCACATAAGATTCCAAGATTTTTTTACATACATAGTTATAAGTGAAGCTAACATAACGATGCCTTAGAGTGAAAACCTCGTAAGTGCAAGAGATAAATTTTCAGGATAAGGATTAGTATTAGATATTTTTTACGATTATCTTCCAAGAAATGCAATAAAGAGTGAAAACCTCGTTAGTGCAAGAGATAAATTTTCAGGATAAGGATTAGTATTCGATATTTTTTGCGATTATCTTCCAAGAAATGCAATAAAAAAATATTGAGAAAAAATGCATTTCCGAGGTTTTCATTCTAAGACGACGATAAGCGTATTAAAAAGAAAATAATTCACATAATTCCAGGTGTATCGATGGCAGATTCACCAGCTGGCCTCCTGGCCTACATCTACCAACTGTTCTCAAGTGGTTCCCGAAGGAAGTTCTACTACAGGAGTGACGGTGGCTTCGATGATCTCTACAGCCGAGACGAACTCATTGATAACCTCATGATATACTGGATCACCAACAGTTTTACCACCTCTAGTAGGATCTACGCGGAGACCTTGAATTTGAGGAATATTAATATGGCTGTTTTTGCGTAAGTGGTTTTTTTATATGTATTATATAAATTTACTTCGTTAGAGTGAAAATATAATATGGATAAACCATTAGCAGGATCTGTCTTCCTTCTAACCGATTTATCCCAATATTTTACCTATCTTTTAATTTGCTCACCAAAGAAAAAATTACTGACTTGTATAAAATAAAATTTTACACATAGAATATGTACACATATGTGTTAGTTCATGAACACATTATATTTAGAATATGTTAGTCGTTACTCATTCTTCATATTTTACTTCAAACATTTTATACTTCTGGCCTTTAAATTAAAAAACATCGGTCCATATAGGTACGGCGAAATTATCCGCAAACACATAGAAAACATATTCAAAATAAACATTTCCATTTTATGGGAAGCTAGTAAAAATGCAAAATCTTTGAAACAAAATGGCGATTTAAGAAACACTTGAACTTACTTCTTCTGTTTTTGCAGAATACCCACACCAGTACCTACATGGACGATACACGCCAAGGACGAAATCTTCTACCAGTCTCCCACACTCCTGAAGTTCAAGTATCCAAACCTGCTGAATTCCACCGTCCTCTTCACCGGAGGTCACTTCCTTGCCCTGGAGAAGCCTCAAGTCTTCGCTGATGATGTACTCCATGCCATCGCGGCGTTCAGAAGATGGCATTTTAATAGGAAACATAAGAAATATACGTTTTAGTTGCGATTGTTGTTATTTTTTTTGTTCCCGGTGGTTATAGGAAAATTATTTTTGGGGGATGTATTTCAATTTTAAGCGTTTTTATTTTAGTTTTAGTTTTTATGTTTATTTAAATAATTTCAGTAGTTTCATATTACAAGCCGTTCTAGTACTACACTTTTATCGTTATGGATCCTAAAAAACTAGTTTTTCAATCAGAATTATCGTTTTTTACATCTTTTTTCACATTGGCGTTCATAATTTTTCCCTTTCCTCCTAGTCTCTGTGCTTATTCCTTAGGGATGGCTAGATAATTAAGGGAAGACTCCACCAGTGTGGGGTACACAAATTCTTCTAATCTCCTTACTCTAGCAAACAGTAACAAATTGCGTGCGAACATATCTATAATGTCCACGGAATTGCAACCTTTATACTCGCGTCGACACGTATGTATATCTTTCATCATCCGCCGGGCCTTTTTCCCAACCATGTTGGGGTCGGCTGCCGGTCTAGCCGGATTCACCTGAGTACCAGTGCTTTACAAGAAGCGACTGCCTATCTGACCTCTTCAACCCAGTTACCCGGGCAACCCAATACCAAGGGGTATTGGGTTAGACTGGCTTCTGACTACCCAAAACGACTGCCAGTTACGTGTAAAGACTTACCGTCTTACCACAAAAACGTTTAAACGTCAGTTTAAGCCTTGTCTAAAAAAATGTCAAATTATGACGATGACATATGGTTCATTTTGGAGCCACAATTTTTTTAGACAGTTGTAAAATAGGCGTTAAAGTTTTTGTAGTAAGGCCACTACAGTTTAACGTGCCATCCGAAACACAGTGAATGGTGTCTAAGATATGTACACCTTTATGTTCGCGAAAAAATGTGCGTGAACAATAAGCTGTAGGTATATACATATTCATAAGATGTTTTATGTAATATCTCAAGGTTTTTATCACCAGCTGTCTCATTAGAAACAAAATAAATATTGAAATTAAGTCATTTTCCTAAAAAACAGAACTGTTTTACATTTCAAGTCACTAAAACACATGTGCAAATACCTATTTCATGAAAAAAAACCTGTGTATGTATTTTCGGGGTTCAGCAATAACCAAATGACTCTTCAGCTTTACTGAAATCCAAAAGGGAGTTGCTGACTAAATCTCCTTCATGTTTTGGCTATGAATTAATTACTTTAACCTGTTAAAAAGCCTGATATTTAATTGACATCCGTAAAAATCAAAGTCGCTTTTTCTGTCCCTGAGTCCCGTTGTCCCTTTGTACGCTTAAATCTTCAAAACTACGCAACCGATTTTCATGCGTTTTTTTAGTGATTATAGAGGAAGGTTTTAAATGTTTAATAACATACATTGGGGAAATACTGTTATCCCATGCGAAGCCGGGGCGGGTCAGTAGTATAACATATAATATGAAAAAGATCTCATATCGGCCTTGCTATCTATGTTAAGATCGGCTATTGGTTTCTAGA
Organism: Helicoverpa zea; assembly: GCF_022581195.2. Lineage (NCBI taxonomy): Eukaryota > Metazoa > Arthropoda > Insecta > Lepidoptera > Noctuidae > Helicoverpa > Helicoverpa zea. The sequence goes on from NC_061475.1 coordinate 1,677,813, forward strand.
AATGTAGACTATTCTAGATGCAAAATAGTCTTTCTCTTAGCAGCTGAGTGGCTAAGTATCAAGGAACGAATTTCTCTGAAATTGTAGATAAAAATTAACAGAACACAAATATAAATATATTATTTATTTAACTTTAATATGCAATTGTATCTTATTACCAAACAATTAAGATAAAAGGAAACAATGAAATTAGTATTCCATTACATATATTTTGGGTCTAAAAGCACTTGTGTAATTATTATAATAATTACTTAACGAATTAAACAATTAAATTCAGAATAAATTAAGCAGATAAAAAAAAATATATAAGCGGAAATAAAATTAATTAGGGCACATTTCAAGATCGACATGATGGCGTCTTTTCAAAAAGTATTCGCAATGTTTGTTATAATTTCTGGATCCTGTCATGCAGAAAATTTGGTTAGTTACGATGAATGGTGGGGTCCTGAAGGATCCAGTACCGAAAATGATACCTGCATCAGACCTTTTACCATACAATTTGATGAAGATGTGAGTATGTCAAGTATAAGTACCTATTTACGTTATTAGTTAACTGGTTTCAGCCACTGGTTTTACCCTCGTCCATCACAGACTACTCCGTGCGCCCTCATAAAAACTATATGTATAGATAACCTGTTCCTTCTTCTATAATTGGGCTATTTAACACTGAAATAATATTGAAATCGGTTCAATAGTTTTTAATATTAGCGCTTTCAAACAAACTCTTACGGCCAGTTTCTTCATCAAAAGTTAAAGTAATGTCTAAAGTAAAAGTAACGGTCAAATTCGTTTTTTCAAGGCTAAAGTGACAGCAAAACTAATAGAAAAATTTAATTTAACCGTTACTTTTACTTTAGACATTACTTTAGCCATAACTTTAACTTTAACTTTTGATGAAGAAACTGGCCGTTAAACTTTATAATATTAAGTTCAGTTTTATCCATTGTTATTTTCATGTGCACACAAATTGTAGTTCTTTGCTTTACAATACAATAAACATGTCATGAAACCCTTTTTATACATTTTCGCAGATTATAACCGATCTAAAGTACCGTCTCAACCACCACCGCAACTTCACATCGCCACTGAACAACTCAGCTTTCACATACGGCTTCAATTCAGAAGCCTTGCAAAGCTGGCTGACCTACTGGTCTGATACCTACAACTTCACTGAACGGGAGACATACCTCAACCAGTTCCCGCAGTACAAGACTAATGTTCAAGGATTGGATATACATTTCATTAGGGTCACACCGGAGGTAAGGAATGTCATTAACAACTAGGGGTTTTTGTAACCTAACCTTCCCTAAAAAGCAGGTTAACAAGTGGTGATAACCGCCTGAGAATTTGTGCAGTAATTTTTTGAGTTAATCAAGACCATACAAAAAGACCCGGTGAGCCACACTGGTGTTGTATTCTGGTAGTTGATGGCGTTTTAGCACATTCTGTCTGTTGCATTTAATACAGTTGCTATCAAGGCAAGGGCTTGTTAGGTGGATAAAAATGCAAGGCTGCATCCGGACAATCATTATCAGCCATAAATCCAAGACGAATATTTCATTTTGTATTTTACACTCACATAGTGAAAGGCTTATCTCAAAGTGGAAGAATTTCGCAATACTTACCGATTTTGTATGTCTTACCATTTACTCAGAGACGCCGGAAAAATCTCAGTTAGTCTCACTTAACAAAAAACCAAAACAAGACAATACATTTTTGAGTTATTACAGGTACCTTCTGGAGTAGAAGTGGTTCCACTCCTGCTTCTTCACGGTTGGCCAGGGTCTGTTCGAGAGTTCTTCAAGGCTATACCTCTTCTGACTGCTGTGGCCGATGACAGAGACTTTGCAGTGGAAGTCATTGCTCCAAGTCTGCCTGGATTTGGGTTCTCTGATGTAAGACTTTAATATAGTTTTATTTCTACGATGTTAGGTATATCCCGTGGCTATAGCTAGAAGGCTTTATAAAATGTCAGGAAAAATATGTAGCGACAAATCCGTGAGACAATAAATCGAGGCTCGGATACAGAATGTTGTACTACTCGATTTATTGTCTCCCGAAATTAACCCTAAATATTTTTTCCTAACATTTTATGTCATAGATTTCCGCATAGTAACGCCTGATTCCATAATTTATTTAGAAAGCTTTATCTTCATCATCATATCATACAATTGCCGTCCACTGCTGGACGTAGGCCACCCATGTATAGGAGGTTTGCATATTGGAAATTATTACATCATCTGATAGTGTTTTAATTTAATCTAATATTAATTTGTATTTCCTGAAAAATGACTATTCTATTGTGTAATTTGTATCTTGCAACCCTTGCAACAATTTATTGACTTTAATAAGGTACTATTTTTTTTCTAAATCTGGCTATCGTACTTTTTCGTCGTAGGCAGCAACGCGTCCAGGCTTGGGTTCGTCAGAAATGGCAGTGATCCTCAGGAACTTCATGTTCAGACTCGGCTACTCCAAGTTCTACGTACAAGGAGGAGACTGGGGCGCCTACATCGCGACTGACATGTGCACACTATTCCCACAGGTAATATTAGCAGGATTTTAAGTGTCCCACTGTTGGGTGGATACAGGCCTCTTTTCATATGGAGAAGAGTGTAGCGTTAATGACCATGACAATTTGATAATTAAAATTGCAAAACTTTTACTACTTCTCTTGAAATCTGTAGAAAAAAAATCTTACAGTCAAAATACTCAGTACTTTATTGCATTATATAATGTAGTTATACAACAGTTATGCTTTAAAATATGGAAAGAATTATGAACCCTGTCGGGCACAGCAAAAGACAGTTTTTTTCAAAGGTTTATTCTCATCCTACCTACTATATTGAAATAGAAATAGTCTCGGCATGTAAAAGCTTGATACTAGATTGTTGTAATAAACCTCAGAGCACATGCAAGGAGTAGCTATTAACCTTACTCATATTCTCACCTGCTTCATCTTTGTTTAGTTTAATGTCTACTAGTAGTCACTTCTAACTTATTCCTCCCTATCGCATTTCTCTATCGCTCTAAGGTTTGCTGTCAGAGAACCCAACTCTGGGTTAAGCTCGCCTTTGTACATACCTTCTTTGTATTGTGTGTGTATTAAAATAATTTTGTGTACAATAAATGAATAATAATTCTCATGTCTCCAGGAGGTGATCGGCTTTCACACAAACCTAGCCCTGTCTCTATCTCCTGTGTCGTTAGGAGTTTGGGCCCTCGGTTCTCTATTACCCTCAGCCGTAGTGGACTCATCAGTCCAGGACAGAATGTACCCACTTCTGAACATCGTGGAGGGACTGTTGAGGGAGCTTGGGTACTTGCATCTGCAGACTACCAAGCCTGATACTGTTGGTATGTATTTCTATTTTTTTTGTTGATTTTCATTGCATTTTCGTCGTAGCCTTTTTGCAAAGGAGTCGTCTTAAGAGTAGAACTAAATGTGAGTGATGTGCTATTTGTTGACTTTAATTGAATTAAAAAAGAGGATATTTGTCAACCGTCGGTATGACTTATATCCGGCTACCACGTCTGCAGAATAACAATGTTAAATATAGCAAGCAGCCTATGTGTATACAGGGAATCATCTATCAAGATAACATAACCAAATCGGACCAGCTATTTTTGCGTGAAAGAATATCAAAAATACATCGATACATTCTCTAAATTCACATTTATATTATTAGTAGGATAGGCATTTAACAAAATCAAAATCAAAAGTCATTTATTCAAACTTGGCTGCAAAACAGCACTTTTCGAACGTCAAAAAAAAAAAAATTACAAAAGACAGCCCCCAAAACGCCCACCCTTCACCACTTCCTATGTGTTTTTGCTGGGAAGAAGAAGTGGCTCCCCAGCAACACATGTCTGTCTGTTCGGTTAGAAGAACCTTAAACATTGTTTAAGGTTCTTCTACTTCTTCTTCTACATTAAGTAACATTATTGCGATTGTCACAGGTATCGCAATGTCAGACTCCCCAGCCGGACTCCTGGCCTATATTCTCCAACTATTCTCCATGGCCACGACTAGAGAAAACAACAACAAAGCCGACGGTGGCCTGACGGACACCTTCTCCCGCGAGGAGTTGCTGGACAACCTCATGATATACTGGATGACCAACAGTTTCACCACATCGGCAAGATTGTACTCCGAAACTTTCAATATAAGGAATGTTAAGATGGGGATTTATGCGTAAGTTTTGACTTTACCTGGGTCCCTTAATAACTGCATCTGGATAAAAAGCAGCCTATAAGCTATATTACAGCCAATTTTTTGCGTAAAGAAGTAACGAATAATCTCACAAACCTTTGGCTTTATTTTGTTAGGGTGATAATAGAATGATTTTATTTTGATGTTGTTTCTCAATCGATCTCTTAAATTAATTAAACTATGTTAGATGGTAGATTTCCAGGAGGAATAAATAGAGAGTAATTAATAGTATATAAGTTGTTAATTAATTAAATAGGAAACAAGTAAAACCTATTGATTTCTCTTTAAACTTGCTAAATACATAATCTTTTTCAGAATGCCGACATCAGTACCAATGTGGTCCGTTCACGCTAAAAATGAGTTGGTCTACCAATCACCGACGGTCTTGAAATTCAAGTTCACCAATCACGTTCACGCAACCATTCTGGATGAGTTTGGACATTTTCTGGCACTTCAAGCCCCGGGGGTGTTTGCTGAAGATGTACTGAAAGCAATTACGGCTTTCAGGAACTGTAGCGTTAATAATATTTGTGTTCATGCGAGCTGAGAAAATTGTAGCAGTTTTTTATTGTAATTTATTTTTACTTGTTTAAATATTTTTAAAACTTTTTAATTTTTTTGTAATGTATTTATTTGATTAAATACCTCACAGAATTTACATAAGTTATTTTTTATTTAGCAGAGCGTTATTCATTAAGGGTAATCATCCCACTTTTTTTTTCTATTTTTTTGTCAGGGGGGAAAATCCTCATGGACTGTACTCCACCTGGGGTAGGTGGAGGGGTGTGCCGGACTCTTGCCGGCTAAAACCCTACCTGGTGTTGCCTCCAATTACCTGTTGTCGAGGGCACGGGTAACACCAAAGCATTCTTATGCATCCCCGGCAGGTATTGGCCCGCCTTCGAACATCTGGCGGGAAAATACCTGTCGGGGATGCTCCACTAAGAGAGGCGCGCGCAACACAACGCCACCGTCTCGAGGCCTGTTTCTGCTCGGACGACAGGCGCCCCTAGTCTGTCGCCCCGCCCTATGGTGGCCGGAGATCAGCCACCCTGCGACGCCCCCTACGTCTGCTGCGGGCGCAGAGAGAGGTAGCAGATTCTCTCTCCCTTTCCGCCGCCTCCTTTAAAACCATCACATCCTCGCAAAAGGAGGCGACGGCATTCCACTCCGGCCGGCAGCGTAAGATTTCCCGCAGCATCCACTACCGCAGTTAAATCACGGCGCTGCGTTGCCCATGCTGGGCACTCCGCCAACGTATGCTGCGCCGAGTCTTCGTTGCCGGTGCCACAATGGTGGCATTCGGGCGTGGGCTCCCGGCCTATGTGACACAGGAACTTTCCGAAACACCCATGTCCGGTGAGAACCTGTGTCAGCCGGAAGCTGAGGGCGCCGTGGCTTCTCTCCAGCCACTCCTTCATTACGGGCCTTATCGCCGCGATAACGTCCTACTGTACTGACCAATAACAAAACTAGTTATTTATTTTTTTATGTCTTAAATAAATTTTTAAAACTAATAGTTTTAAAAATATATTTAAGAAAAATATCAAATAGTACAAAAAAATTGAATTTAAAATCAGAAAACTTTAATAAACAATATGTAACAGCAAACACGTACTGAGACAAATGGTTGCCGCGTAAAAGCGTCAGGCGCTTAAATTTAACACCAAATGACAAATTGTCATTTTCAAAAACTGTATAAATAAGGGAACCTATTGCGCAAATACTTATGCAATGGTATACAAATGTAAATAGTTATCTTATTTTATACCTTTTTTTTAACGACGTCAAAAATTATCAAATGACCCCTCCCGCTGTGATCTTATTTTATACCTCATTTAGTCTTAAATCGATTAATGATAAACAAATATCCTATAAGAAATGTCATTATTTAAGCATGATAGAAACAAAAGCCTACGGATTACATTAACTAACTACATGGTAGCTATTAATTTCATAGCCAAAAAATCAAAATTCATATAAAAAATTCACACACTGATTTTCTTCCCACTTTATCCAATGAATATTAAAATATTCAGATGCACCAAAAATCATTGTTATCAAAACAATTCACCCCAATAGATTCACCCCTATATTTGTTAGTATAAGCCAATAATCCGTCATAAACTGTTGAGACTAGACACGCGACTCGACGCCGCTCGCGTATGATCTATAATTAATTTCATATCATTCAATTTAATCTGGATTATAAGAAGTGGTGGGTGTTTATCTGTTTCCCGCGGTTTTGCCCACGTTTTGGGGAGATGAACTGTGCTATTTTTTGGCTTTTTTCATCGATATAATGAATTTTTTACTGTTTATTTTGTTTAGAATCTACTTCATATAAAAACGGCCACTTAGAAAAGGGATGTTGTAAAACCAATCGTTTTTTTTTTTCTTAATAAGCACCATCCTTTAACTACAGAATTTAAATATAATTAACATTTGAAATGGACCACTCAAGCAACAATTTTTCGACCTACGTTAAAGAAAAACTACCATACACAAAATAGTAGAAAATACGTTTCTAAGTCTGGCAATACAAACCGGTATCGTGTTGCCGGCTCACGGCTGATAAACATAACATTAGTTATTAGTGCCCAGAGCTCACTTTCATCGTGTTTGAGCCGCACATCTTTTATACAGCTACTTGTAAGTACTAAAATATTTATTTAACACTCTAAAACTGCATTAATTAAGGTTGCAAATACATTGATACAGTTTTTGTCTACTTATTTCTGTGTTGATCTAGTGTTGTGTAGTTTCGACCGCGTTGTCAATGCATAATTCATAATTTACTAGTCATGATTTGATAATAATGTCATCTACAGGTACCTCTTCTATTCATACAGCTACCTATGTTATGTATATTTACGTAAGTGAACGACAGAGGAGATTTACCTCCAAAGTTATAATGCAGTGGTCTAAGATTTACCGTAATTCATACTTATACTTACTTTTACTTTATAACGGTGTTTTTTTGTTCGTATCATTTCCACCGGTAGACTAACAGAAGTCAAGTTCAAGGTTTTTTAAGTAGTTGTCAAGCGTGCACTCAAAAGTCCACCCATCTATTTTCTCAGAGAGTTTCATAACAATCGGCTTAGTTGTTCTGACAAGAGCCGACAGATAGGCAAATATAGGTAGTTAACAACTTTCGTAAAAAAAACTCAGAACAAAAAACAATAAGCCGACTCCAACGTAGTTGGGAAAAGGCTCGGGAGATGATGATCATTTTGCCTACTTATACAACTTACCTTTTTATGCTACTTTAGCGCTTCCAAATACAGAACAAAAATCTCTGCGCAGGTATCGTAGAGAACAAAGTCTAAAGTTCACTTTACGTCTATTATCTTAAAGAGTTGAATAATAATTATGTTAACCGCACCTAGTAGTTATTCTAGAGGTTTACATCTTACAAACAAGACAATATTTAAGTATCTCTACTATTTACTTCTAAAGATAATTATCATTACATGTATTTATGACTGTAGTTATCAAATTATATCAACTGTTATGAAACTCTTATCGGATTAAGTAAAAAATCTTGTGTTTGAAAACGGCCTTTACAGACTTATGAAAAGTCAGATACCTAGTTGTACGGTTTCAAAAAGTGAGTCTCATAGAGAAGAGTAGGCAAGAAACTCCATAGATACCCGGCTTACTTTAAATGATATTGTCACAAAAACCCCGGAAAAGGTAAAGTATCAAGTGGGAGACCTGCCCACACTGCGTCTTCCGAAATGTATGAATCATATAATATGCCTTAGTATTCAATGGTTATGCTATTCGGCAATATCGAGTAGGTACTCCGAGAGCTTCCATTTTTGTATGGGAAATCTTCAAATGATCCCGCTGTGGGTTCAGTGTGAGAGAGTGTCAGACTCTTACTGACTAAAACCCACCATGTTCCTTCTTAAACCCTTCAAGTACCAGGGCCGCGGTAACTCTTTCGAACAATCCCGCAGCCCCGGCGAGCGTCACCCCCAAGGGGCCCAATTTTGATTTTGATTAAGACTCTTTGAGGAGCGCGTAGACCTACGTGCGCTAACCAGACGGGCCCCGAGAGGTCCCACAATATTATCTAGCGGGAAGTAGTTCGGTATGTCTAAAAATAGTTTCAATGATTGTGTTTGTGTCCAGACAAACTGGTCACTATTTTATTTTTACTTGTTAAGTGTATCTTCAACATCAGAAGTCTCCCATTTGTCACAATCCGCTTTAACGCAGTGACTGAACCCCTTAACGCAGAACTAAAATTCACATTTTAAATGTTATGTAACATAATAATTGTGTCTACTTAAAAGCCAGATAATCCAACAACTAGTTTTACTTACCTGGTAACTAGATTCTAATGGCCTTACTACAAAAACTTTAAACCCTGTTTTACACTTGTCTAATAAAATTGTGGCTGCAAAATGAACCATATGCCAACGTCATAATTTGTCATTTATTTAGACAAGGCATAAACTGACGTTTAAAAGTTTTTGTGGTAAGACGGTAAAGGTCTGATAGGCAGTCGCTCAATGTAAATACAGGTGTTCGGCACCGTTTGGATTAGTTGTTGACCCAAATCTAGATGGAATAAAGTCAGTATAAGATTAGTTGATTCACACAGCAGATTCTAACAATGTGTGTGTACAAATATTAGGTACTTCAACCTTGATCTTTAGACTTGTTTCTATATATCAGACTTGAATAGAATAGGTACCTACCTAGCTTGTTTACAAGACTTTGGAACGACGACTAAATCACAGTTTTGTAATGTGTGCTAATATTATAAATTTATAAAGATAGGTGTTTGTTTGAACGTGCCAATCTTAGGAATTAGTAGCCCGATTTGAAAAATTCTTTCAGTGTTAGATAGCCCATTCGTCAAGGTAATTATAGGCGACATGTCCGAGTGTCCATTCTCATTGAAAATTGGTGATTTGTATTTCTTATCTAAGCTACAATATTTTCTGTAATCTTATTATCCTTTGTGAAAAATTGCGTGACATTTGCTTTGCTATAGTGTAATTAACTACCTACTACTAATTATCTCACAAACTGGTCTTAAATGCTGTTTTGTAGCGAGTTGCTAACCAGCATGATAGTTTATGTTTCTTCTCGGATCATTTGCGTTAACTGCAGAGCGAGGCTGGTTATTGGCACGGAAACATAGTTCCCTCATTATTTAAGACTAGCTTCTAACAGCGATTTTACCTGCCTCCCGTGGGAACTTCTGTTGTTTTTATCCTTTTCTGTGATTCAATAAATGAGTCATATTGTCTTCAAATGGTTTACTGCAATACGATTGTAGATCACCCTATAAATAGACCCATGGTAAACCAATGGAATGTCATTAGAAAACGTTTGGTCCTATTTAGTAGCAGAATTCCCAGTAAGGTTAAAAACGCTATTGAGATTCAATTGATATCCAATTGACACATTAATAAAGTAGCAGAATTGAGCTCCCTGTCGAGACAACATTACATTTTTGTTTCGTTCTGTCACGCCACCGTAGGTATGTAATATTTGACCTAGAAGAAGTTGCCTGACCCACCTGCCTTATGGCATCTCCGTTCATCTTTCATTCCTCCGTGTATCTAACTAATAGTCGATGGGTGTAACTACAATAGATTCTGTAGCTGACTGTAAATTGGGAGCGCGGTCACGTCTCGATGCACGCCATTACATCTCAGTTAAATACGCGGGTTACGGTATACCCAGCTGATCTTAATCTAGAGAATTAATTCAGTTGTTCTTTTAGATAGCGCGGTTAAACTAGACTAAGTATAGAGACAAAAAAGAAATAAGGTGTCAGGCTCACAATTTGATACTGTAAGGAAAAAGTATATTTTGAGGAGATATAAAATTAGAAGAAAGGTGAATCACAAGATCTTGTAGTCAAAGATACTTCTCGAGCGATGTACCTTAGATTAGATACATATAGTTTAGCTTATAAGTTTCCAAAAGCAGCAAGTTTTACCAAGGTATTTGTCCGGGTAACTGGGTTGAGGAGGTCAGATAGGCAGTCGCTTCTTGTAAAACACTGGTACTGAACTGCACGCAAAAAGATAATTTATTTTTCCATTTTCAGACCACGATGGGTTTTCTTGTAAAAGCGGTGCTCGTTGCCGCGCTAGGCGTGGGAGCATGGTTTGCCTTCAAGTGCTCCAAACCTCAAACCCTACCCCGCTTCGATAGTGACGAGTGGTGGGGACCAAAGGAGCTGAAAGGAACCAAACAAGACCAGAGCATCAGACCGTTTAAGGTCAAATTTGATGAGGAGGTAAGGATATTTAAAAACTTTTATTACCCACACATTAATCATAGATGACCTAAGGGCTTGTTCCCCATATTCTATCTATTCATTTCCTTAACTAGAGATTTATAATTTAGACAGTAACCCTATACTATAATGTCAAATTCTTATGCCTAGTAAGCAAAACCAAAATATAGTTAGAGTTTTGGAAACGGCCGTTAATAGTTTTGGATAACAGAATGTACACTAATAATTTAAAGCTCATTTATTAGTTAAAATGTGCTAATCTCAGTAAATATTGGGCTCATTAGGAAAAAACTTTCAATATCAGTATTTTGTACGTTTGTTTACACGTGTATTGCATGGCACGCCTAGAATTTTGCTAAACATGATTCTGATATTATCTCTCGTATTAAAATATATGGTGCAAAATGTGTTTCTAACATTTCAAAAAGCTGCGTCATGCTGAAAATGTAATTTGTTATCAGTGTTCATCATCATGAGTGTAAATTTTGGTATCTATCAGAGCTCGAAGTTCAGTGAGACCTTTGTACCAAGTCGATACATGTACAATGTTCCATTTCATGATGTTACATCATGAAGTTCCATTTCATATGTTCAGTTCCATCATCAGATCCGTTTGACGATACAATATGGTGTATAATACGGTTAATAATATGGTAAATAGTATGGTACATATGGTATATAATAGGGTACATGTATTGTCATCGGAACTACATAGGTACAGTTGCTAATTTTCATGACACTGCGATCATTGGAAGATAGGTAGTTAAAGTTACCTTAGATTCCACTACACAGTTACACACAGGTCGACCTAAAACGTGGTAAATATGCACTTTGTTTCAGATGATAAAAGACTTAAGACATCGTTTGAAGAACCACCGTAAATTCACGCCACCTCTAGAGGGAGTAGGCTTTGAGTATGGGTTCAATACGGCTCAACTCGACTCCTGGTTGAACTACTGGGCTGAAAAGTACAACTTCAGCGAACGTGAAGCTTTCCTTAACAAGTTCCCTCACTACAAGACTAAGATTCAAGGCTTGGATATTCATTTTATCAGGGTTAAGCCCCAGCAAGTGAGTGCAACATTATGTATGAAAATTTCGTCTAACTATCACAGTTTATAAGACGCACCCTGGTGATAAAAAGGGTGGAAAGCAAAGTCTTAGTTTATTTTAATATTTACTTATTCTTTAAGAAAAAAAAATCTACAAAGTAGGTTCATTTGAACTAGGCACCATTACACAACAATTACGGAAACTAAGTCATCATGATATTTTTTTTCAATCAGATCTTATCAACGCATTATTAGATCAGATATTGAGATAAATTGAAAACAAAATATTATATTTTGATGGTTTTTCCTCATCCTTCCTTTTAAGTGATTGTCATTAATTATTCCCGTAAAATAAGACCAGTACCTAAGGACCACAATTCTTAAGAAGACTAAAACTTGTCACAATAAAATATGTTCATCCTACAGTGACTATAGACATCAACTCAGTCTTATTAGTCCAATAAAATTGAATATGAATAGAATAACCCTTGATTCCTCACCAAGTAATAGCACAACTATTAAGTCTACAGCATGTCGATTCTATAAAATATCACAACTCACTTCGACATCACTCTCACTTCGACTTCGATCTAAAGGTAGAATTCCGTGGACGCGACAATAGTCAACCTTTGAAAATGTATGGCACCGTTGTCGAGGCCCGTGACAGTCGCGCGCGGCCGACGAATTTCGTAAGCTGCTCGCGGCATTGTCAAAAATTTAATTCTGGTTTTACTAAAATTCTATAGATGTTATTAAGCGCTAGACCATGTTGAGAAGTGTACGGCCGCGAGCGGCTCACGAAATTCGTCGTCCGCGCGCGACTGTCGCAGCCCTCGGCAGCGGTGCCATACATTTTCATAGGTTGACTTTTGTCGCGCGCGGCTGCGACAATCGCGACCCACGGAATTCTACCTTAAAGTTTCGTGATTGACATTGTCAAACTACACTAGCGCTTCACTATCGAGCGTGTTGACAAGTTGAACTAAATCAAAGTCGAGATTTTGACAGATTTGTCAAAATCTGTCTATCTATAGGGGAGGTAGGGGAGAGATGGGCAGTTGGGAGACATGATCAAATCAGAATAAAAGGGGGGTCCTTTTATTCTGATTTCTGATCATAGTTTTGTTTTTTTTTAATTGGGTAGTTTACGTTTTTTTAATGAAAGGTATGTGTATTTTCTATTATTAATTATTGATTGTCAAAATCTCCAGTTACAATTATAGTAAGTCGATGCAATCCACACCTATTATACCTTTAGAAGAGAGTACTACAGCAATAGTTAATGGGCCCCACGTTTTTATTTTAGTCTAATATGACCGGGACCACCTACGTAGGTTGACAGGTAAGTAACTATTTTTTATTTTCTAGTTTTCAGTGCACATAAGATAAAACCGTTTAACTTAAAAGTTTTTTTGAAACTGATTGTAATTTTTAGGAAAGCTCTTTCATTATATCTAGCCGAATATAAGAAATGGCAATAAAAGTTGATAATGATCTGTAAATGGTAATGTAATGGTCTTATTCCAATTGAAAATAAATTGCATTATACATCCTCAGGTCCCCAAAGACGTGGAAGTAATCCCTCTCCTCATGGTACACGGGTGGCCAGGGTCTGTGCGAGAGTTCTACGAAGCAATCCCTATGCTCACCCGTCAGACCCCTGGATACAACTTCGTCTTCGAGCTGATCATGCCCAGTATACCTGGCTACGGTTTTTCAGAGGTAAGTTGCCCCCTTCATTGGGATGTATGGTGCTACTTTTAGAAAGGATCAAGCTACTGTGAAGTATGGTTTCAACGGCTTCTTAATAATGGATTTTTGATTTCTTATGCTTTGTGGAAATGATCATATCTACCATTCTTACTTAACGCAATATATTTATTGCAAAGTGCATACAGTTACAATTACAAAAATGCATCCTAATCTTAGATATACCTACATTACACAAATTATAAAAAAAATTGTTCTCTATTGAAATAAACTACTTTAAGAATTTTGTCGCGGTAAATAAGTACTACTTTTATTGGAATTCCAACGTGTCCTTTACGATATCCATGGTCACGGGCAGACTAAGATGTTGAAATTAATATTTGTACTAAATTTTTCTGTATTTCTGTTTTTTCTGTATAGGGTGCAGCAAGACCCGGCTTGGGTATGCCCCAAGTGGCTGTGATCTTCAGGAATCTGATGAACCGGCTCGGCCACCAGAAGTTCTACGTGCAAGGAGGTGATTGGGGCGCTGGTATCATAGCTACCATGTCCACCTTGTTCCCTGAAGACATTCTGGGATCTCACTCCAATATGTTGTTCACTCAGGTTGGTAAATGAAAGCGCTGTAAGGTCTGCTAATAAAGACTTGAGTAGAGTATTTACAGTATTGGCCTTTTAGTGGTCAACTCTTCAACATTAGAGGACGATTGATGCTTGTGTGTGTCTGATCTTCAGCCCAAACAGATGAACCAAATAATATATTTCAAATAGGAGTCATCATAATCATCATTCTCGGATGAGAAGAAAACCTTGTTCTTGATGCAAAAGTTATTTGTCGTTATTTATCTGTTTATGAAATATGTTTTTGAATCATAATATCGGAATAATGATGAGCTTTCTTCAAGATCTTTTTCTTAATGTGACTTATTTTGTGTAGAACTCTTGTGGAACGCTGAAGACCTTGCTCGGTGCCTTCTTCCCCTCACTGGTGATCGAAGACCGTCTCGCAGATAGGATGTACCCACTGTCCAAGATGTTCGCTTACATCATGGAAGAGTTTGGTTACATGCACATTCAGGCTACTAAACCTGATACCGTTGGTAAGTGGCCGCTTTCAAGTTCTGTCAATTTTTACTGTTTTTTTTTTTTTTTTTAATTAGAATATATATTTTCAGAAAAAACTCCTTTTCATACCTAGGTACATAAAAAGACTATTTCGAGGCCGGGTCAAAACATGTTTCCGTAGCCATACAATTTAGGGCCTATTGCACCGTTTTTCCTACATATTTAACCTAACTTTGAACGAAAAATGTTCAGTACCTAAATATGATTTAAGTAAACTTACGTTTGCCTATGTCATCGGTGACTTTAGGCGTGACAAACAGACGAAAGAGACTGAAAGGTTTCAACATTTATTTCAAGAAAAATCCATCTAACCATCGGATCTTTATTCCCAGGTGTTCCTCTCAACGACTCCCCTGCCGGTCTTCTCGCGTACATTCTGGAGAAGTTCTCCACCTGGACCAAGAAGGAGTACAAGTACAAACCAGACGGTGGTCTTAGTGCCAGGTTCACGAAAGACCAGCTCATCGACAACCTCATGATCTACTGGTCTACTAACTCCATCACAACATCCATGAGGTTCTATGCTGAGAACTTTTCCGATAAGATGAGAGAACTTCAATTGGACCAGTAAGTGTGACGAACTTTTTAAAATGTTATTTATGGAGAAAATATTTATCTGTTTATTTGGGTCCATCGACAGTGGCCAACAGCAATAAAAATATGGTAAAATTTGAAATTAGATGAAATGACTTACAATCACAGTTAAGGACAAGTTGCGATGAAAAAAAAATACAGCAAACCCCGTTTTTCATAATAAAAGACACAACTTCAGTACAAATAAACATACGTAAAAATAAATGATAGTGTCTGTAGAAAGCTATAATCATGTATGTTTTTGTACTTCATAATTTGACTTACTGTAAACCCGCTATTGTGGTCAGGTAATAACTTGATGCGAAAAAATTATGAATACATATATTTTTTAGAAAGTTTTGAGGAAAAGCAGGAATAGGAAGATGGATGCCATCACAAGTGTGACGAATAAAAAATATTGTTGCTAACCAAATAAGATTTGGACTAAAATGTACTTAGGAACATCGAATAGTTTTAAATACATATTTTATTTTATTTACTCTTATCAGAAACAGTATTAACTATGACCTCTTTCACAGGTTAACAACACCAGTACCAACATGGGCGCTCCAAGCTAGAGACGAGCTCTTCTACCAGCCTCCAAGCATCCTGAAGACTAAGTTCCTCAACCTGCTAGGCAACACAGTCTTGGATGATGGAGGGCATTTCCTAGCCTTCGAGCTACCTGAAGTCCTCACAGCCGATGTGTTCAAGGCAGTCAAAGTATTCAAAGAATGGCATCAAAAGAACAAGAAGACTGAACTGTGATTTGGTTGTTATTAAATGTTTTTTATAGTATTTTTTTTTAATATGTTGTTTTATTTTCTATAGTTGTGAAAATCCTATTCAATCTGTATTAATAAAACTGAAGATCAATGGTCCAATTTGAAAAACTCTTTCAGTATTAGATAGCCTATATGTAGAGGAAAGCTATATGGGCTACCTTTTATTCGGATACCTACGCAAAGGAGTTCCTACAAAACACGGGTAAGCCACTATTGGAAATAAGTACCTACCTGTAATAAATAAATATATGAAAGCTACATGATTACACTCATTAATAGAAAATATATTTCGGACAAGAGTAACTATGTCACGAATCATTAGTTACCTACTAGCTATTTCCCTGAGATTTCATCCGCCAAAATTCTCCTTGTACTTACCCAGACAAAATACAAGCTGTTGATTTGCATCCGTGCCATATTCAAGGACGTAATTATGCTAATGATTCTCGACCCAAATCAACAAAAAAATTGGTTTAATTTTTAATTTTATTTTTTATTTTCGGAATTCCGTCAATGTCATCTAGCCGTATTTAAACTTGGCGCGTGTGTTACTGGATTAAAACCATGCTGCGCCCTCACACAAACGCAAACACATAGCATACGCAACGATTATTCATTTCATTCATAAAATTGGATTACTTCTGAAATACTACGACATTACAATGACAAAAAAAGCAGTGTATATTAGCTATTTCCCGTATTTTATGTCCTCCTCCTGATGTATGGCACAAATGCAAATCAACACCTTGTATAGCCTATGTTACTCGGGGATATTCTAACTTCTAAACGTCGCAAATAGTTCCTCTTTATTACATTAGTGCAGATATCATCAATCATCATCATATATCAATAATTTATTAAAAAGAATACATAGATACAATCAGTACCAATGAATTGGGGAAATCTATTCAACTGCCTGACACCACCAGACCACGGGACTATAGAGTCCCGGACTTTTGGGAGGCGAACGTGGGGCCGGAGCCAACACGCTGAAGCCTTTTTGAGACAACTTAAATGAAATGGTGATATAAGACTGACGATTATCCCTGTACCATACACTATGGAAACGTACTACTACTACGTAACCTACTCAAGGACAACCCCGGTTCTGTGCTAAACTATTGCTAACTATAGAATAAAACTACTTGAGCTGTTGTGATAGGATGCTACTGTACTGGGAATAGAGGAACTTTGGCACCTGCCGATAACAATGTAAACACACATAAAAATTGCAGGTGGAGACTCGCCAGCTCACTTACTGGGCCCCCCGGAATCAGTCACTTAATAGCAATACACGGACATGAGCGGCTGAAGGGTGAAGCTGCCTCGCTGGACTTTAAACTAAGATCACGTGCCCCCTGTGGGTCCAGCATCTCTGGCCCACTCGCCACTTACCACGAGGCATCCACCCTCCAAGCAGGGCTACTAACCCTAGCGCGACTCCACTCTGGACGGCCAATGAAGGCAAGCCAGAGGCTGGGAGACCTAGCACCCGGCATGGCTCACACTGACCGGCCGGATGAGAGGGACAGTATACTTTCCCTATTATTAAAATATTCTGTTCACTAAAACAAATACAATCAATTATTATTTATTTATCATCATCAAATACATGAAGCAGAAGGGAGTGGATGTAAGTATGACGTCTGATAGAGAGGAATGGAAGAAAAAGACATGTTGCGCCGACCCCAAATGACTTGGGAACAGGGCAGGAAGATGAAATACAAGAATTTTATAGTTACCTACAAGTTGAATTAAACATAGACACTTTTGTCTGATGTAAGATCCTATATTACAGAACACCAGGCCTACCCTCCGCCGAAAAAAATCTTAAAACTTAAAAAACTTAAACTTAAAACTATTGAGAAAAAATTAAATTGAAATACTTAACATAAAAACAAAAATTATTAGGTATGTACCTACAAATACGGCAATACAATTGCTAAAGAATCATGTGGTATTATGAAATCTGTAGTAATAAGACAGTGACATGAGGAAATCAACGATGATACAGCAGTTTAAAATCATTAGTAATAACTGTCAAATCCGAACAAGTTTCGACTTGTTGTGGGAATAAAAATAGCTTAATTATGCAATAATGTATGTGTATGGTAAATATTGTCATTTGCAAATGCAAAATTCCTCATAGATTCCCCATTCCTAATCCATTTATATCCATTTATATCCATCACAATAGCTCTAGTAGTTTTATCCCATCCCATAGTTAGCATAAACCAATAAGTCCCCCACGCTCGCCTTAAAACAATCCGGGACTCTATAGTTCGTAAATACTCATAGGTACATATGTTGGAAACCAATGGTTGAGAAAAGGTGAAGGAAAACCTCTTGAGGAAACCTGGACTTCCTAGTCTGAAATCGAATCGAATCGATAACGGTATTTTTTCTTTATAGAAGAGGCTTTTGCCCTCCAGTGAAGACAATAACAAAGGCCGACGATGTAATGATGAATTATCATCATCCTCCGAGCCTTTTTCCCAAACTATGTTGGGGTCGGCTTCCAGTCTCCAGTAATGATGAATTATGAACAGCAAAATAATAAGAACATTTATTTGTTGGGCACTGAAAAAAAGAGATGAGCTATGCTGCAGAAATGAGATGTTGAGTGGGGTGTGACAAGAATGTATAAACTGAGGAACGATTACATTACAGGAAGTCTGAAAGTAGCACCAGTTACGGAAAATTTGAGAAGCAAGAGGTTGTCATGGTATGGGCATGTAATGAGGAGGGATGGCACGCATGCAAAGTGTTTGCTAAGTATGAATGTAGATGGATGAAGAGGGAGAGGAAGACCTAAGAAAAGATAGACGGATTGCCTAAAAGATGACATGAATAAGAAGTGAGTGAGTGTCAGTATGACGAGTGACAGGGAGGAATGTAAGCCAAAAACATATTGAGCCGACCCTAATTAAAATTGGGAATAGGAAAATAAATATAGAAAGAGGAAAATATCTTTCATATTATTTTTGTTCTTCGTTTACACAGACAGTCTACACCTCTGAATTCTAACTCTCCCACTACGGAAGAGATTTCCTTAGAGATAAGAATGTACCTTTGTACCTTTGGTTTGGCACGCGACGATGGCAAGAGACCAGACGGCATGTCGCTATTTCCGTGGAAGATGGGTAGGACTTTAGTGTGGGACGCGACCTGCGTCGACACTCTTGCGCCATCCCATCTTCCTAGAACTGCGTGTTGTGTCGGCTCCGCCGCTTCACAAGCAGAGGACCTCAAACGGCGCAAATATAGTAGCCTTATCGGGAATTACATGTTTGAGCCGTTTTGGTCGAAACTCTCGGGCCGTGGGGTCCGAGTGCTCACGCGCTTGCGAAGGAAATTTCTAAGCGCCTTGTTGACACTTCCCGTGACCCAAAGGCTGGCTTTTATTTCGCACAGAGGTTGAGCATTGCCATCCAACGTGGCAATGCTGCCAGCCTACTGGGTACATTACCCGGTGACAGCGATGAGGAGCAATTTTTTGATGCTATGTATTAGTTTTAAGTTGTATATAGAAGTTTATTTTTAATTTTTAAAATTAATGTAAATATAGAAATAATAAATAGGTTATTTCTTCGATATTGGATTAAATACTTGCAAGTCATAACATAACCAGTCTCAAAAAATTGAGAGCGGAATGTTTACGATAAATATAATATAGGATGCCTTTGTACTACTTTATGTTATTGGTTCTGTTTTCTTTTGTCATGTATTTATGTACTATGTACATAAATAAATAAGGTAAATGGCTAAATAAATAAGTGACATTCCCATCAATAAGTTTTCGAACAAATCTGAAATGCAATAAAAAACGCCGAAAATTGTATAACATCGCAAGAAAGTTTCGCACCCAGATTTTTTCTTATAAACCACTAGTATTTTTTCATTATCTGTAAATTCAGCTATAATTAACTTAATACCTGAACTGCAGTTATCAGCTTTTGTTGAGATAACGCAATGATAAGTTACCGGCGAACGCATCGAGAGACCAGTTAAATATATACTGCGGACCGCAGCAGTTGTGTTTAGTTGTGACTTATATTTATTTATTTGTGTTTTATAAGGCAGTTCTTTTTTTAGAAATGTGAGTACTATAATTCGGTTTATATATAGATTAAAATATAATTTTAACATAGGGTCAGGCAACTTTGCTAATTTTGTAATCAGAAGGAATTGTATAGATCCTTAAAAATGTTTCTCTGAGACTCTAACAGCGCTATTTCTGGGAGATTTTAAGGTATATTTGGCTACTTTTTGTTTTGAAACGACACAGACAACAGCGTTTGGTGATACTTAGTCAGTTTCTATTAAAAAAAAACAGGATTTTAATGTCTATGCTAATATATAACATGTAACTTAATTAACGCACATCCTGAAATTAGTTTATTCAGAATCGTTTACTGAATCGATTTATGTCATTTTTAATATAGGTAATTTTTTATCCCAAAAATAATTAAAACTACGGAAATTATTGTCATATTAACCCTGTACAGTCAAAACAAATTCAAATAGACCGTAACTCAAAGTAATAAGACTTCGTGTATTGTCGGCTTTTTCCGTAGTTTCTTTATGTTGTGTCGAGTCGAGCGGCGCGCGGCGCGATATTTGCGTGCGTAGTAGTACCTATAACCAAAAAGTTCTCCAAGAATTGGTATAACTAATATAGTAAATAACAATGCATATACATGTTAAATTAAAAATTCAGTGTATGTATTATGATTATAACATAATATTCTAATTGGGGTGTTTGAGGGTGTGCGTTAATTACGTTACATGTTGTATAAATAGCAAATATTGGATGGTTTGTTAGAATCGAATAAGCTCCGGATCTACTAAAGCGATTTGAATAGTTCTTTCACTGTTAGGAAGCTACACTTTCTGCGCTGATTATAGGCTGTTTTATCTTGGTACGGGGAAAAGTTTTCCCGGAACGCGGGTGTAACCGCTTGAAACAACTAGTTATGTTATTCCGATTTTAAACCAGAAAACGAGATCAAAACATCCATTTATTTTTAACATCTGCTATTTATACTGGTATGTATGTGTGTTTTCGTTGTTATGTCATCGGCATAATATGCAATATAGAATGGGCCTCCTAATAGACTGACTCTCAGGTTCATGGTCAATTGGCCATATTATTTCATTGATACACAGAGCGCGTAGCGAAACCGCGTTGCTACGGCACTCGAAACTTGGTCCTTTGAGCATTATTTTATTTGCTTTATAACTAGTATTGTGCTAGAAACATTGAAAGTATTTTAATTGAATATTTGAGCCATTGTCTTTTTAATGAAGTTTGTATAGCGGGTACAGCTGCCAATTACATAGTTCAAATAACATTCAATTAACCTATATTGAATAGTAAAAAACAAACAACATATGATATGACTACCTCTCACCACTTGATAACTGAAGTGGTATTTGGTTGCCCGGGTCCATGTACAACACTGGTACTCAATTGCATCCAGTTAGCCTGGAAGCCGACCCCAACATAGTTGGAAAATGCTCGGCAAAAGTGACATAATTCAATTATAGGATAAAAACAAACTCTGGAGAGTTCTGAAAAATGCCAATATGTAACAAAACATACAGGTAGATATCATGATTAGCTTATCTTTTAATTATTTAGGTACATATTACATTTCCAAGCACTGATAGCAATTTCAGGTGTTAAGTATTGTTGTCAACTGCTTATAATACTTATGTGGATATAATTGCGAAAAAGAGGTCAAGGTTATAAAGGATTTTAATTCGAAAAATACCTAATACATAGTCAAAGTCAAAGTCAAATCATTAATTCATTTAGGCCTTTACAAGCACTTATGAACGTCAAAAATATAGCTAAGTTTGATTCTAGTTGCCCATTCCAAAAGAAGCTTCCTATGGAGAAGAACGGGCAAGAAACTCCATGGTTACTCTTTTTTAAATAAAATATGGTCTTACAGTTTGTATGTATTGATACATACAGTAACAGATACACATGTTCATATATAATTTGTACTAGCTTCCATCCGCATTTTCACCCGTGTCCCGTGGGAACAACTGCCTGTACCGGGATAACATATAAGGTGCTTTAATATTACCTGCCAGGACTTGAATGGAGGGTAGTATTGCGTTTATAGATTACAATAGTAAAGAAATTTCGTTTCTCGGAACAGTCAATTCAATTTGAGACAGTAAACAAGTTAAATTAACATTGGCTCTACTCTGCATAACGTGGTTCACTAATTACGCGCGTAGTGTTGCTTCGTCAATGAAAACAACTGCTATCTCTTTCTATCTGTTCTGCAAGAGTGGCAACGCGCAACTCTACTGGATGGTTTTATACTAATAAATTAAGTCAATTTTATACGTATTTTTTTTGTATGAAAAAAAAATATGATAAATAATCAATTATTTATCTTTACTATTGTAATCTATAAACGCAATACTACCCTCCATTCAAGTCCTGGCAGGTAATATTAAAGCACCTTATATACCTAGCCTATGTTACTCGGATAGAGTATAGCTTTCCAGCAGTGAAAGAATGTTAAAATCGATCATGCGGTTTTTGACTTTATCCATTACATACAAAAATTAAAAGATCATCTTTTGAAAGAAAGAAAACTTAATTTTATTTTACTGTTTTCTTGCTTCACATAAAACTTTAAAACACTGCGTTATCGCGAAGTTTCAAACTGTAGACTTTAGAGAGACAAAGTTACATTTGCACCCACTGTTCGGCGCGTACATTGACGCATAACCAAGATTTTTTTGCACTGTCTGTCTAGTTTTTGTTGAAGCATTCAGCCATGTTGTTTTTATGTTCATAATCTACAGTTGAACGAATTAAAATATAACTTATAGGTACATCAACACAACATAATATAGTAAGGGAATTCGTTCCTTGTGCAAGCTGAAGACTACTTGACGGAGTTTAAAACTGTTAGGATCCCTACTAATATTATAAATGCGAAAGTAACTCTGTCTGTCTGTTAGGCTTTCACGTCTAAACCACTCATTTTAATACCATTTGCTACAGCGATAGAGTTGACCTTGAGAAAGAACATAGGATAGTTTTTATCCCGGACTTTTGAAGAGTTCTCTTGGAAACGCGATATAACCGAACTTGACGCGGGCGGAGCAGCGGGCGGAACCATCCGTGGCCTTGCATGCAATCCGGTGGTTAGAGGTTAGGTTATCATTATATAATGATTCACTGTTTATCATTGATAAGAAGATAGAATCATCGTGTTATTGCAATTGATTAAAAATGATATGAATTACTACAATTTGATAAATAACACCTCTTTTGAAGATTTAATATAAAAAAAAGGAAGAACCAAACAGGAAAGATCGTTTTCAGTTGTTACAAAATACTTTTTTTTTAAAGATAAAGTATACCTTTTTCCTTTAAGTATACCTACATGTAAACATCTAAAATATCAATAGATGGGATACCTACGCAATAGATGTATCTATTTATATGGCAAATATAAGCATAAATATATCTATTTATGGGAAATGTGGGAGACAGGACCAGATTTGTTTGCGGGAGAGATTTCGTGTCTATGTTCGACTCCCTCTATGTTTTTATGAACAAAATCGTATCAGTTTTAATAACAGTCTCGCTTTTGAGAAGACTTTTGGTTTGAGGTTTGGGTTAGTTCGTGGTTAAATTACACTGGTCAACAGCATTTTTGGTGCAAAGGTGAATTATTTCATTTCTTATAGATTATTTGATAGGTAATCGAAGTCCAGAACATAAAGTTGCACTAGCACGTAGGGATTTAGAGATATACCCCTCCTAAAGTACCAAAAACGCGTTTTTTTATTGATTACAAATCAAATATTCTACAAGAAATTGTATTATTAATAAATAAAAATTGTAATATTTCACCTTTGCACCAAAAAATAATAATAATTTGTTGACCAGTGTTATTTATTATATTTATATATTGATTAGGGTAAAAAAATATTCGAGAGAGTCTGATACCGGCTAAATACCTGATCTTTGTAATGTGCGTCATCATATCACATTCATCTTCATACTGATTTACGAGCCCAAACAAACAGACTCTTGATTCCATAATCTTATATATAAAAATTAATTGCTGTCCGTTAGTCTGACTAAAACTCGAGAATGGCTGGACCGTTTTAGCTGAATTTTGGTTTTAAAATGTTTCTAGACGTCCAGGGAAGGTTCAAGCGAAAAGTTCGCGGGATCAGCTAGTTTATATATTTGTAATCAATTAAAAAAATGCCGATCTATGTTATTTGCTTCATATAAAATATTACTTTATTTCCATTTTTTTTTTATCCTCAGATGGCGCGACTTCTTTTCATAGCGCCAATTTTGGCGGTGATCCTAGTTCCCATATACTTCGTATTCCTCCAGGGACCCCCTCCCTTACCCGACATTGACCTCAACGAGTGGTGGGGACCGGAGAGCTTAAAAGCCAAACAAGACACCAGCATCAGACCCTTCAAAGTTGCTTTTGATGACGTTGTAAGTACCAGACAAATGGGCAACCAAAATACTATTGAAAATAGAACAATGTCAGGTTTCGGCCCAACCAATCAACTTTTAAAACTGAATTCTCACGGACACAAAGTTCTTTACTACAACAATTTACATATAAAATACTAACTTCTTATAAAATATTTAATTGTTATCTAGAACCTTTCCAAAAAAAAATATCATGTTAATAAGTAATGATTTTGTTTATCGAGTTCAGGTTTTTCGTTTGAACATTTTGGTTTTGGGAAGTTCAATGCAAAAGTGGAAAACATAGAAAAGCTTCTGACATTAAACTACACAAAAAACTGCAAGAATTTTCACTATACATGAAATATTTTTATTGAGCCTAAGTTATACATAGGTACTCTCAGTCTTTCGTTTTGCTTAGACACGACTTTCAATGAATGATTTTTTCCATACCATGTCTTAAACCAACGATTTCTACATTCTGATTTCAGGCCATCAGAGACTTGAAAGACCGTCTCAAAAGATCACGGTCTTTCACCCCACCACTAGAGGGCGTGGCCTTCGAGTACGGTTTCAACAGTGGCCAGTTAGACTCCTGGCTGAAGTACTGGGCCAATGAGTACCAGTTCAAGGAACGGGAGAAGTTCTTCAACCAGTTTCCGCAGTTCAAAACTAACATTCAAGGCCTTGATATACATTTCATTAGGGTTACACCTAAGGTTAGTCGAAGTTTCATACATACTTTTTTTTCGCTTCAATTTTTTTTTTGATGTACACTGGCCTTTAACTGGTTGTATGTCGCTAATCATAAAACATGCAACTGGTTAAGGCTGTAATTGACCGAACCACTCGATCTTGATCACATATGTGTACAAAGTTTCATGAAGATCGGTTAAGTCGTTTTTGAGTGAAAGTGAAGCAAACGGAATTTCGCATTTATAATATATATATGATCTTCTCAGAAAAGACCAAATTCTCCACAGGTGCCAGCAGGAGTCGAAGTGGTTCCTCTCCTTCTTCTCCACGGATGGCCAGGTTCCGTCAGGGAGTTCTACGAAGCCATTCCCCTCATCACTGCGGTCAGCAAGGATAGAGACTTCGCCATCGAAGTCATCGTCCCAAGTCTGCCTGGCTATGGATTCTCAGATGTAAGTTTCTTCTTAGTACTTTGTTAGAATCATAAAACATCGACATCTCTCTGATTTCTCTCCGGTGGTGTCGAATTGTCGTCCCATCGGACTATGAGAGTGAAGGAATAATGAGTGCACCTGTGTCTGCGCAAATGCTTGTGCACTATACTATGTCCTGCGCAGTTGGCTTGTCTCCTTATGTACCTATGTATACATATGTGGCATTTGTAGACGTTAGCAATTGTACGAATTTCCTAAATCTGTTATCAAAATACGAGTAAGATTTTTTAATATAACTTCGTCGCTCGTGGAAGATATGACACTATTTACTTGTACATAATTTTCTACCTAATCTTAATTACTGATTTTAATCAACCTAAGTATCTTATTATTTCATAACAGATACAGTAAATGCGTGCATCCAATGATTACTACTTTTTTTGGTCATAATGATTTGAAAAAATCGTTAATATTTTACTGCCTCATGTTATTTCAGCAAATATTGGTCTTACAAGGTTTAATTCCAACATTCTAAGCACGCAAATAAATAATATTAATACAAAGAATAAAAAATAATAAAAAAATACATACATAAACACAGTTCAGGAGATACGTGAATCTATACTAATATTATAAAGCTGAAGAGTTTGTTTGTTTGTTTGAACGCGCTAATCTCAGGAACTACTGGTCCGATTTGAACAATTCTTTCGGTGATAGATAGCCCATTTATCGAGGAAGGCTACAGGCTACTACAGGCTTTTTATCCGGGTTCGTGCAGAGGTTCCCATGGGATGCGGGTGAAACCGCTGGCAGAAGCTAGTTTATTATAATACTAGCTTCTCGCGTTCAAACAAACAAACTCTTCAGCTTTATAATATTAGTATAGATTTTGTTTATCTTCGTACTTATAAATGGGTGCAAGCATCCACTTACATAAAGAAATAGTTCAAGGTATGCACAATTTAAGTTACCTAACTATGTAGCAGTCATCATGACTTGACATAATTGTAGGATACTCGGAAAATATTTATCTCGTGCCAATATTATGCCTTGTCACGGTTTGATGACAAAAAAATATCTGCCAAAGTCCGTATGAAAAAATGTTAGGTATTTACTTTGTTATCGTTGGTCAATATGACGTAATAATATATTTTACTGTACCTAGAAGTCAAAAAAAATTCATCGTAAATTGATATTTACGATATAGGTATGTACCTAGTTTTAATCGACACCTGAATACCATTGTATAAAATGGATTGCCTAACTGACCTCTTTAAACCGGGTAACAACTTATTCCATGGTAAGACTTGTTGTCAAACTTTCTGGCTTCTAATTGCGCTTAATCACTGCCAGGTGTACAAATTTAATGATAGTCGAAAGTATAATTTAACGTCCCTTCCGAATTAAGGAGGTATCCTTAAAACATTTACGTATTAACATGCTTAATTACGGGACACAACCAATGAAATAGCAGTAACTTAAGTATAACTTAATTTTAATATAATATAGGTAAGTACAAACAATACAAACTATTAAACATAACTAAAAAAAAGTCTCAGTGTATGGGTTGGATTCCAGGTCAGGCAAGCATCAAGGCAATTTTTCTAAGTTCTTAGTACTTTCTAAGTATATCTTAGACACCAATGGCTGATAAAAAGGTGAAGGAAATCATCTCGAGGAAACCTGGACTATAGTTTGAAATCACCAAACCGGCATTGAGCAAGCGTGGTGCCTTCTCCGTGTGAGAGGAGGCCTGTGCCCAGCAGTGGGACGATAAAAAGGCTGCAAATAACTGTATACTCCAATGATGAAAATAAAACTGTTTTTCCTTTTGCAGGGAGCTGTCCGTCCAGGACTCAGTGCCCCCCACATTGCCGTCGTGATGAGGAACCTGATGCATCGCCTCGGCTTCAAGCAGTTCTACGTGCAAGGTGGCGACTGGGGCAGTCTGATCGGCACCTCCTTGGCTACCTTCTTCCCTAAGGTAAGTTTCTTCTGAACTGCAGTTTAAATCAAACTTTCAGATTTCCCTTTAAAACAAAACACAAAAAATCGATAAGTGCAGCCTACAGGAATCTATTAACACTCATTTTGCTTACAGGAAGTCCTGGGCTACCATACCAACATGGGTGCTGTTCTGTCTACTAAGGCCACATTGATAGAGATCATCGGATCTTTCTACCCTTCACTCATTGTGGAACCTCACCTAACCGACCGCATGTATCCAATGGGTCAGAGATATGCTACTCTGGTTGAAGAAATGGGCTACATGCATATCCAAGCCTCCAAGCCTGACACAGTTGGTAAGTTTGAGTATAGACTTAATTATGATGCTCCCCTCATTGCTGCCGATGTGCCTTACAGTAGTTTATCACCATATCTATAATATATTGTTGAGTTTAAGGATTAATCTTTCGAAGCTTTGAGTCAGAGTGTGAACCTATGTTTAATAATGCATGGGTAGAAGCGACTGATTAAAACTTTATTTGGCCAATGTAGCAATACTGCCAGCCATACTTCCAGTTGCCAACGTTGAGGAGGGTGTTTCGATTATCCATTTTATAAGACATTTGTCCAATACAAATAGAAAAAACGTTGTTACTAAAGTCTTAAATGTTCGTAATTTCCAGGTGTTGCACTCACGGATTCCCCAGCTGGTCTCCTGGCATACATTTTGGAGAAGTTCTCCACTTGGACGAGGAACGAGCACCGCTTGAAGGTCGATGGAGCCCTAACATTCCGCTTCACAAAGGATCAGCTTATAGATAACTTGATGATGTACTGGGCTCCAAGTTCCATCACCACCTCGATGAGGCTGTACGCTGAGAGTTTTAACTCTAAAATTTTTGGGCTGAAGCTTGACGAGTAAGTATTTAAAAACATTTAAAGAGGTTAGGGATCGTTTTCGAAACGGTCGATATCTGAGGGCGTCTGGACGTGCTGCTGCCGCTTCGATCCAACACGGTTTCACTAGTAGCCGCAGCAGCATGCGGCCTATTTAATCAAACAGAGGCAAGCTAGCATTTAAAACGTATCTTAAATTATGTAAGACAGAATTTTAATGTCATTGAAGCTGCTGCCCGCCCAGATAGGGAGCTATTTGAATTTATTATTGTTTATCATTATTTTATCTTATTTAGGCCATGTGATTAAATTGCCATTAATCGGTCCCATAAAATTTACTACACATTGATACAACACTGCACAAGCAAAGCATATATGACAGATGCTAACACAATGTTAGTTTTGTAACAATCTTTGTAATGTTGGTACTACTTATTGGCTATAAGACAACTGCAGCTTATTATGATTTTTCAAGTTCAATTTTCAAAGCAAACAGTTGTTTTAAAAAAGACGGTTCAATCCTGTCGGTGAACTTGCGCCTTAGAGAAAACATAAACAAAATCAAATATCGTTCATTCAAACCTGGCTGCCAAACAGCACTTTTTGACCGTCAGTTTATGAAAGACAGCCCCCAAAACGCCCACCATTCACCACTTCCTATATGTATTTGCTGAGAAGAACATTTGCACATCAGTGGTAACTGTCATGCACCTTAACTCAATAGTAATAAGTACGATTTTCCTATAAAACTGTTACCACTGACCTGAAGTTGACTGTACGTGCCTAATCATTTATTTTTCCTCAGGATTCCAACACCAGTACCAGTTTGGGTGATCCAAGCGAAGTACGAGTTGGCATACCAGCCTCCTTGCATCCTCAAGCTCAAGTTTCCCAACCTTCAAGGAGTAACAGTCCTGGAGGATGGAGGGCATTTCCTGGCGTTTGAACTGCCCAAGGAATTTTCCGAGGATGTCCTGAAGGCCATGGCGGTCTTCAGAAAGCTGTCCAAAAATAATGTGAAGACTGATTTGTAATTTTAAGTTGCGATTAAAGAATTGAAGAAACTATACTTCGGCCGTTCAGAGAATGCGTTCCTGACACCTATCAGTTAGTCACGACTAGTGATGGGCACAACATAACACTGAGTTCGTTACCGTTCCTTCAAAATGAACCGCCGCATTATTTTAAGATTATTTTCGTTTTAAATTGGCGGAATCATTTGTTTTATATTTTAGTTATTTAAGTGGAAACCAAAAAAAGGTAATATTCATATAATAAAATTGTTTTATTTATTCTTTGTTACAAGTACATTGAATTGAATGTGCGAACAGAATATTAATCAGACTCCGATTTGCTTGAGGAGGTGGTGTCTTCATCATCATCTTCGCCTACATGTATAATTATATTATTATCAATAACAGAATCAATCCTGATATCTCGGTCTAACAAAAGCCGGGTAATCAAATAAAAACAGATCGAAAACACTTGAAAAACGTGGTCTATGCGCACGAAACGACAACGGACGACTGTTTTAGCGTCACAAAATGGCGGCCCATAACGCCATTTGGGGTTACCATTTTTAATCTAAGTATAAAAATGCGGTTTGGTCATAGTTTTATTTTTATATTTCATAAACGTTATAATTAAGTCTTATAGTCCATTATTTTCCAATTCTTAAAAAGAAAATCAAAACGTATTATTTTATATTATAACTGTATAAGAACAGATTACGATACTTGCCTGTTATTTTTAGCACAGCACTACAAAATATAAACCGCTGACATAACCTTGTAATAGCGCAGTATAGATTTAGAAAAATATTGTTTACCAAGTTATTTGACACTCAGTTTGGCACAAAATTATAACATTCATTGATTATTGATATAATAATGTTGTTTTAATGCTCCTCAATTGTTAAAACGGTAAACAACCAGCAAAAATATTTTTATCGTAACTGCAACGCCATTGCAAAGTTACGTCGTCAGTTCAATCGCGACGTGTCAGGAACGCATTCTCTGAATGGCCGAACTATATTTGTGTTTTAGATTTTAGCGTCGTGAAAATCATATTCAGATTGTTTTTTGCATTCCATAATGTACATAGGTATGTACATAATAAATAATAAGAATGTGACAAGCGGAAAGGTGGAAATATCACCGAACAAAAGACAAGATCAACAGATAGTACTTAGAAGATGAATAGTTTCCAGTTACCTCCGGGCAACCCGATACCCCTTGGTAAGACCGGTTGTCAGACTTTCCGGGTTCTAACTACCCATGATAATAGCCAAAGATACCCAATTTATCGTGACTTCTGAAACACTTAAGTAAGTATTCGACTTGACAAGATGGTCAATAAATATAGTGCATGCAGTGCTCTTTTTTAAGTGATGTGATGAGGCACTTAGATATAAGTTTAAGTATATAAAAAAATCATTTCGTGCTAGTTAAATTCGTGCGAATTGACTAGTAACCCAAAATAGGAACCAGTAAAAATGTATTCAGTTGGAAAACGATATATTTGTCACACTGCCTTTTCACAAAAAAAAATCTCTTGCACGGAGGCTTCCATACAAACCGTTGATAATATTGATTGCTTATAAAATATTTAAATAAAATTATTGTACAAAAATAATGACGTGTGCTAGGTAGGTATTTAAAATATTGATTTGATAAAATGTTTTTGAATTCTGTAAGTACTGCTTTTGTCAAAATAGTAGATAACACATACACAGCAGATTTCGTACGTTTTGAAATAGTTTGTAGTTCGACAAAAGTACTTATTTGTAAGAACCAAACAGCTATTTTTGCACTTCCCGAAGGAACTACTTCAAGTACAGCATTTTATTTATTTATTTATTTATACTTTATGTACAAAATAGGTACATTGGCGGACTTAATGCCTCAAGGCATTCTCTACCAGTCAACCATCGGGTTAAAGGGAGAAAATAAATAGGTAGTATAAAAAAAAAAGAGAAAGTCATGAATAGATATGAATAAAAACATATTACAATACATAAATACTTAATACATAATAATAATATATATATATACAGGGTTACTGGTAAGTAGACCGCATCCTTTCAGGAGGTGATGGTATAGGTCAATACGGACAAATTTGACCCTGGGATACACTGGGCAAAAGTTAACCCGTTTCAAGATAATCGAATTTCAAGATCAGTCGTCTAGGTACACGTATAAATTTTCATTATTAGTCAAAAGTCTCGTTTTTGTGGATTTTTGTATGTTTTTGGATAGAGGATGAATCATTTCATAATAACAAACCATAAAACTGTACAAATCACAGAGGAAATTATAGCGAACAGGAATTACTTTTTTAGTAGATATTTTCTCAAAAATATTACTCTTCATTTTTTTGTGCAGAATACTTAAAAAACATCTACATTTATCTAGCTATCCAAAAAGCCACAAAACACACAAAAATCCGCAAAAACGAGACTTTTAACTAATAATAAAAATGTATACGTGTACCTAGACGACTTGTAAAGAAAAGATCTTAAAATTCGATTATCTTGAAACGGGTTAACTTTTGCCCAGGGTATCCCAGGGTCAAATTTGTCCGTATTGACCTATACTATCACCTCCTGAAAGGATGCGGTCTACTTACCAGTAACCCTGTATATACATAAAAATAAAATATCAAATCGATAAGAGTGACGACGACTCAATTAGGTAAAGAGTTTAAATAATGATGGCGAACTTTACGCTTGAAGGAATACTTACTGGGTGCCTTTTTTATGTCAAGGGGAAGAGCGTTCCAGAGTTTAATTGCTGATACAGCAAAAGAATTAGCCATAAATCCGGTGCGGTGACATGGAATTTCGAGCAACAAATTCTCAGAGGAACGCAGGTTACGGCTATGAGAACTGCCCAATAACTTAAAATAATTTAGAAGATAATCAGGAGCACAGGGATCGTTGAGAATAGAAAAGAGTATACAGAGAGATCTAAGGGATCTTCTATAACGAATAGGCAGCCATTTAAGCTGAGAACGAAAAGAGGAAACGTGATCATATTTACGAAGGCCGAAAATAAAGCGTATGCAGTTATTGAGAAGACGATCCATTTTGTTGAGAAGTTCTTGAGATAGATCCGAGTAACAAACATCAGCATAGTCAATGATGGGAAGCACAAGAGACTGTACCAAAGTGGTTTTAGTACTGATAGGAAGGAAATGCTTGAACCTGTAGAGAGATCGCAGCGTTAGAGTAACCCTTTGACTTACCTGGTTAACCTGCTTGGACCAACTGAAGTTGAAAATAGGTTCTGTGGGATAGATGACAAACTTCTTGGAAACCAGAAATACAACAGAATATACCGAGTACAGTTAGCCATGTATCCTGTTTCCACTTTCGATACCCAATAAACGCTGAAATATAGTTGGGGG
This sequence comes from Helicoverpa zea, assembly GCF_022581195.2. Lineage (NCBI taxonomy): Eukaryota > Metazoa > Arthropoda > Insecta > Lepidoptera > Noctuidae > Helicoverpa > Helicoverpa zea. Next base: position 1,710,408 of record NC_061475.1, read on the forward strand.
GAAACATACTCTTGATGGTGTTGGCTTCAGACCGGTCGTTAATGATGACCAGGTGGCCACCTTCGGCCAGGCATATTCTGTGCGCCTCGCTCCATGTCCTGAACTCACTGTGGAACTTGTAACATCTCTCATTCCCTGGTGTCATACTGAGGCGGTACTCTGTAAATATGACGAGAAGGCTGATCAACTTTGAAGAATTCGTGTACAAGCGGCTTAGTTACAATGTTTGGTGTTAAACTCTCTATTGCATTTTGTACATATCGGAAATAAGGGGACACTTTGAAGTTACAACCTTTTTAAGCTTTCATTTAACATGCGAGGCATGTAATGAGTTCATGTACTGTATACGAGACCGATTGAAAACATGGAATACCAAAGAGTTGAATAAGAAAACAAACTTACTATAGTCAAAGGTGCCGCATCCATTTAGTCTCGCCAACCTGTCGTTTTTTTTTTTTGTAGCAAATGTACGGCAGATATGTTGAGCAATTTATAGGACTGACTTTTTCATCTTTTTTTTTTTAATAAGAATAAGAATCTTTATTTGTATGAAACACGGGGTAGGTACATAGATATAACATTTGTTATAAGTTCTGCATGTTTCGCCGTAGCATCGGCATACAAATATAAATAAAAAACATATTTATCAGCTAGAACAAAATTAAAAACGAATAACAATTTAAAATCTTAAAAACTAATAATACAATATTAAGAATTTATGGTACCTAACCTAAACAGTTTTTTCCTTATGAGCCATATACTCGGCCATAGAATAGAAACATTTCTCTAAAAGCCATTTCTTGAGCACATTCTTAAATTTATACAGTGGTGGTTCCCTTACAGTTTTAGGTAGCTTGTTAAATATTTGGATAGCCATACAATAACAGTTCCTTTTAAACAAAGTAGTCGACATCATAGGAAGAACCAACTTACTCGGGTCTCTGGACAAATACTTTCTGGTTTCGCTAACTTTCTCGAATAACCTACCATGTTTTTTAACGAATACCCCAACTTCATAAATGTAGAGGCATGTTATCGTGAGCACTTTAAATTTTTTAAAGAATGGTCTACAGGACTCCATTGGACTAATACCACTTATTGCCCGAATACACTTTTTTTTGGGATATAAATGCTCTATTAATGTCTACCGAATTACCCCATAGTAAAATTCCGTACCTCAAAATTGAGCCTACGTATCCATGGTATGCTAATAGTGCAGTTTTCTCAGATGCGAGTTTACAGCATACACGAACCTGTTGATACGTTTGCAAACATTATTTACCTGCACTTTCCAATTACAATGTTTATCAAGGAAAATCCCTAAAAACTTTGCTTCATCGATTTCCTCAACTTTTTGGCCGCGATAATTTATTTCTAAATTTTGAGATTTGCTATTGTAGTTCCTAAACTGGATAATTTTAGTTTTAGATATGTTAGTTGTGAGGTTGTTTTCATCATAATAAGACAAGCAATTCTCAGGTTTCTTCTTATCAAAACGTTTCATCCATTTCACCGGCATATCGATCAATGGCACTCCTAAAATTGACATAACAAAAAAACAATGTTAAAAGAATCGTAAGTATCTGTAGATATATCTGGAGACCACGCACTAGCAAGCGCAGCGTGGGACGTCCACCAACAAGGTGGACAGACGACCTTATAAATGTCGCCGGAAGACGCTGGATGCAGGTCGCCTCCAACAGGTATCTGTGGAGATCTAAGGGGGAGGCCTATGTTCAGCAGTGGACGTCCTATGGCTGAGATGATGATGATGATACATGTATAGGCAAGACGACCTGGCATCACAAGCAGCACCCGTTCACATGTATAACGCGAGGATCAGCCATCGCCCCCCTCGCACATTTTTGAGGGAGGGAGGCAATCGACTGCCGATGCTACCGCAAGCATGCTTGTCAAACTTGTGTTTTTTCCTGCTAGGTATGCCTTTGGAAATGCTGGGCCTGACTTACAGGTAAAGTAAAACATTTATTTATTTATTGGTATTTCAATTGCTTTTTCTTGCGATGCATCCGTGCGAGTAAGCAGATATTTGCTATGAGGTGCGAAATCGCAGTTTTGTGTGGGAGCCCTGAGCCTCGAGGTCTACAAACGAACTTACATAACGTAATCATTTTAATATTATTAAATACTAGCCGTTTTCCCGCGGTTTCACCCGCGTCCCGTGGTAACTACTGCCCGTATCGGGATAAAATATAGCCTATGTTACTCGTGGATAATGTAGCTTTCGAATGGGGAAAGAATTTTTAAAAACGGTCCAGTAGTTTTTGAGCCTATTCATTACAACCAAACAAACAAAGTTTTCCTCTTTATAATATTAGTATAGATTAGTAATAGATTGAGAGTTAATAGCACAACGAGATGGTTTTATCAATTTAATTTGTTTGATAACTGAAAGGTTAATTTTATTTATTTTCGTGCCCATTGGCATTTGAAAATTGGTACTTAACTAATACGTAAATCAAAAATGAGTACTTGCCTATATGTTATAATTATTTACGCGTACTCTTACTTTATAATTTCAGTAAACTTAAAAAAAATGCTAATTATACCACAATATTATACCACAATATTAACATGCGTATGAGGATAGTCTCAATGTTTATATTATGATGGTGAGGACAGAGGCGGCGTAAGGCGTGGGCGCCGTGGGCCACCTCCTATAGCCTCGCGGTACAAGGGACCAGGCACCTCAAAAATTTTTAAGCATTGCTTTAAAGAGTAAAATAAAAAAAAGATATAAATGAATTTAGTTGTGAAATATGTTTTATTAGTCTAGCAACATTTTCCGCCGACCAGTGCGGGGAATCCCTTGTTTTATTCAAATCCAAATCAAAGTACGCAACACATTATCTATTTGGGGCAATTACGCAATCCCTTTAAAAAATAATCATTGAATCAAGAAATCAGAAACCGTCAGTATTTTAACATGATATTTTACCATAGATCATTGACCCCTATAGTGGAACCATGTCCTGACTGCTAACCTGATTGCATAAATATCACAGGCGGATTCATTGTCAGTACTATGGTGACATAATTTTTAGTAGTAACTTAGTAAACTAGTTTCGCCACGTCTGTCCGTCCGTCCTCGCTTAATCTCAGTGACCGTTAGCACTGGAGAGCTGAAATTTGGTACGACTCTGTATATCATAATAATAATAAATCATTTATTTCAGACATACGTCCATAATTTTGTTATTAACAGTATATCTTAAAACCTAATGTTAGTTTTGACAACACTACACAACACATTAAAACAATTAATTTGCAGCATGAAGCCGCAACTATCTTTGTAACATGGGGGCCTCCCACTTATCTGCAAATACATTCAGGATAGTGTTGGTACTGCAACGAACGCGAGTAGGTAAGTAGAGAGGCGCACCTTTTCCTCATTATAGCTGCAAAGCCATCAACCCTCGCATCGGCAAACATCCCTGACGCACTACAACGCCATGGCAGCCCCAACAAAGCTATATAAATCACGCCAACAAAGTGCAAAAATAAAAAGTGGGAAAAAATTGTTTTATTCAGGTACACCCCCCCCCTCCTACACGTAAAGTGGGGGTGTTTTTGTCCATTTATTCGACACTTCGTAGTTCTTTTTTTAAGTTATTTTACCTACAACATTGTTATGCATGTTTGTGAAAAACAATATGCATACATATAGTTATATTGTTTTGCTTACTACTTTAAAAATAAGCAACGGATGTAGAGCAATAAATAAACACATTATTTTGTGCTAATACAAGTCACCAAATAATATTAGAAATTAACATCTGGGTCAAAATGTTATTCACTAGATAGTAGATAGGTAGGTAAGTATAGATAGTTCAACTCAGATTTGCGCGCGGCCCTATGTGTGCATCGGCTTATAAATATACAACTTTCATTCGTGTGACAGTGACGTCGTCCGAGCATGACGTGTTCTTATCGCTTTTTGTTATGGGTACAGTCGTTTACGAAAATGTCTAGTTCTTCACGGAGAAAATGTTTTAGGAGTCAGGTAGCGTTCCAAAAAATGAAACAACATTCAGAGCTTTTTATTATTACATTTTACAGTTTTTCATTATTTTCTCATACGTTTTTTCAAATTGACATTGACAGTATCTAAGAAATAAATGAGGTGAAATATCTAAGATGAATTAAATACTCCTTACATATTTTCTAGCTCGGGGTACGCGGACAATAAATAAAAGTGTCGACTAAGAATGTAAAAAAACGTATAATCTAGTATAATAATGTAAACAAAATGTGTGGTGAATTTTAAAAAAATATATTGCTTCGCATAGTGTCGACCAAAATAAGACGGAAATAATGAAACTCATAAATGAACGTTTAAGTCAAATTGATGAAGGGATTTTGGGTAATACTTGTCGATATGTACAAAAGAAAAAAATAAGAATACCTACTATAGACATTTTGACATGGAGTCAAAATTTATAATTGACCTTGGTGAGAGTAGCGAATCCGAAAATTCATCATTTGATTTTTCAAGTAGCGATTCAGAATCATTATAAATAAATAAACATTAAATTACGTAATAACCGTTTTTCTTTAAATAGCCGTATACAACCCCTAAATAACTGTATTTGTACCCGACTGTACCTCTTGTCACGCACACAAAGTCACTGCATATGTACAAGGGTTACCCACACATAAGGCCGCGCGCAAGACTGAGTTGAACTTACTATACCTACGTTATTTGGTCGTGTTTTGTTAAATAATGTAGGTATGCTATCTCTATAATATTAACAAGTAGGTCCCAATGATTTCTCGTACAAGGCACGATTATTGCTGACTACAATGTAATTCGAAGTTTATCGCAAACTGTTATACACATAGAGTTGTTCATTATGTATGTTTGTCTGTACCAAGTAACCTTTCCGCCATGTTGACTGATAAAGCACAGCCATTCTTTGTGCTAACTTTAATTATTAAAAATGTAAAATTTTGTTTGTTTGTTTGCAATCTTGTTTGTTTGATCCTTGGCAGTCGTTATGGGTAGTCAGAACCCAGTAAGTCTGACACCAGTCTAACCAAGGGGTGTCGGGTTGCCCGGGTAACTGGGTTGAGGAGGTCAGATAGGGCAGTCGCTCCTTGTAAAGCACTGGTACTCAGTTACATCCGGTTAGACTGGAAGCCGACCCCACCATAATTGGAAAATGCTCGGCGACTCAGTGATTCCACAAACACCAGTTTCACTTATGCTTAAATTGTACCTAATCCAATCAAACTTTCACAACTTAACGACTTTGTAGGTAGGTACATATTTTATTTATTTGTTTCAAGCATACCTCAAAATAAATATTAGATACAGTATAAAAATATGAATTTATATCAAACACTTTTAGGCGTCTGTGGCTTTTTATTATCTCTACGGGTGACACAATGGGACATGACTAGTGCATGCAAACATAGCCACTTTGTGTATATAAGTTCACGAAGTTCTCGCTGGACATCATTTTACTGTTCTCATTTATTCTGTCTACTCCACTATTCAAAGCAATATAAAAATGTTTAAATGGATTATTTATTTGACTCTTCTGTATATGACGGGTAAGTTCCGAACTTATTTCTTTCTATCTTATCTTAATTTTGAGTTCAAATTAACTTCATCTGCAGAGCGGGATCTCATAGCACTTAACTGAAAAAAGTTTCCATATAAAATATCTGTATCTATTAATTGGAATATTGATGAACAAAGCCTTTTTTGTTCATTTTCCTTAATTCGTGCACACCAAAATATGGTGCTGCAATACGGTAGGTACGGGTACCGACGGTTTATTGTATACTAGCGACCCGTCCCGGCTTCGCACGGGTTAACAATATTTCCCCACTATTTAATGAATGCTATTATACATATAAACCTTTCTCTTCAATCACTCTATCTACTAAAAAAACCGCGTCAGAATCCGTTGCGTAGTTTTAAAAAGCAACTTTATTTTTATACTTTGTAGTGAAGGTCCTTCAAACCTAGCACTAGGCATACATAAACATAATATATTATTTTCATTAACTATAATATTTCAGATTCCGTGGTTTGTAAACCTGACTACATTTATAATGATGCGGTGAATGGTTGGTTGAAATTCCATGCAGTTCCAGCAACATGGCAAAACGCATTCCTGCAGTGTCACTATGAAGGTAAGCAAATAAGTATGTCAGTTGTTTTGGCACATGGCTCAGGCGTTCCGCCGTTGAGACACACGGACGATACTGATTTTCACCGTCGTCCCACTACGACACCGAGATGCTCCTCCCAAGTGGACGTTCATCAACTATACATATTCTCCATCGTTTTGTGTCCATAGGGCACTGTAGCCCGTGCCTAACAGCCAAAGTAACGTAACGTCGTGGAAATAAATAATGGATAGATGGTGAAAGTCGATATGGTTAGAGAGATGTTACTTGTGAGATCAAAGTCAAATATTTTTATTCCAAATAGGCCTTTGCCGGCTCCTATGAAATCTCACTCTAGTTGCACGGTTCCAAAAATTTGATCAGTCAAATGTGAAAGGAAAAACCATGCTGGCCGAAGAGGTAGGAAGATAATAAATATTGGAGCTCGCTCACATCTCACATTGAAAGCTTTTAGTCGGCCGGTTCATAAATTATGACTTGATGTAATTATGGTATATTACTGTAACTGGGTCACCTGTGGGTGCATCAAACGTAAACACGCGGCGCGGAGCGTGCCTCAATGTATCGGGTGCCAGTTTCGTGTCAGCAGTTTTGTCGCCATCGCCGCTGTCACCGCCGAATGCTGAGTCGGCACAGTGCGCGCCTCATGCGCCCCTCTGCCCCGCTCCCGTCCCTGCGGCTCCTCCGCTTGCCGCCCCTCGATCAGCTGCTCGTTTCTGCAGCGTCGACTACGCTAGTGTCACCGGTAGCAAATTGATGCTACGAAGAAGCCCGTGCCCGTAAAGGGACCGAATCCGGCTGACGAAGAGGGGTTCGTTACGGTGCAAAGGTGGAAGCGCCGTCAGCGGACCTACAAGAATCGCTGTGGCACGGCTCCTATTGAGTCAAACATCAAAATTCGTGCCGCCAAGCCGAACACCCCGGTGTACATCTCCCGCCTACACTACACCACTAAGGCGGAGGACATCGTGGAGTACGTGCGTCAGAAGCTGACGTACGCCCCGAGAGTTCATCTGCTGGAGTCGCGCCATAACGCCAACTTCAGCGCGTTCGTGGTGCGAGTGCCGACGTGTTTCCTGCACCTCGTGTTGGACGAGAACTTCTGGCCACAGGACGTAGTGTTCCGTCGCTTCTGCGGACAAGTGCCACAGGACCGCACAGTGACATAGTGCATAGTGAAGTGCTACTAACATAGTTTTAAGTATTTATATAAGTACGAACAATTTTGTATAACATATGTATGCTAGTTTTTAAGGTATTTATCTATGGGCCATTGATGCCTGAAAATAAAGATTTGATTTTGATTACAACGATCTGGTATCAGACCGAACGGTGACGGACTTACTAAAACGTTTGATTGGATTTACGATGACTAAAGACTATTGTACGGTTAAATTGCAGGTGCAGTTCTCGCTTCTCCAATCAATCCAGATCTTGAATCTGCTCTAACGCAGATGATGAAAAAGGAAGATGTCTTTGGACCAAACGGTATTTTCATTGGAACAAATGCATTGTCTTCTGAAGGGGACTACATTTCTATCGAAGGTAAGTTAGTGACAGCGAGGCCACATCCTACACACACATTTCTATAAGTGCCATGCGCCGGGCTTTTGTACGTACAGGACGAGGCGGGCACTCATTTCGGCACTCATATTGCATGGTGTCATTTCTTTGTTAAAGAAACATAGTAAAGTAAAAAAAGGCAAAAATAGTATTAGTCGAAACTACTTATGAATGCAATTTGTAATCGATCTGGGACTCGATCCTGCTAATTTTACTTAAGCGATATACGATTCACATCCGACCGAGATCCAATCACGACTCGATTAAGATTGAAGCTTATGTGGCATTCCGCTATTTTTTTCATTGAAATAAACGTTTTTATCCTTTTCTGTGATTCAATAACGAATCATATTGTCTGCAAAATTTTTACGTAACAAACTACCGTTTAGTTAGATTAAATGGCAGTACAAACGCAAACCAATGAAATGTCGTTGGAATACGATTGGTCTTATATTAGTAGCAGAATGCTCGCTAAGGTTATAACTGCTATAGCGATTCAATTTTTATTCAATTTTGACATTATTAGTAGAATCGGGACCTGGAGATTTCACCCTCAATTGTCAACAATCAAACATGAGAGGATTCTCAAGTTACCGTTCCGATACAGTGTGTCAAACAATCTATAAAACCGCACAGCATAAGGTAGTTTTCCTCTGGAGCCGAGTGAAACTACGGGAAACAGCCAGTGATTACAAACGGACACTAGCTGTACTAGTGTACAGTAAAATGCAAGAACTGTGTGTCTCAAATAATAAGATATTTTAGTGTAATTCTGCAAGTAATAAAAAAAACCTACTCTTTCAAATTTTAGGAGTGCCGTTGGCTGATATGCCTGTGAAATGGAGACAACATAATAACGAGCAACCTAACAAATGCTTGTATTTTTATGATAAAATGGTCGAACCCATAGAATGCTCAACCTATGCACCATACATTTGCTACAAGAAGAGAGACAACTCTACGATATTTAATGAATGCGGGACATTTGACAACGGTGAGTTTATACATATATACGAGTATCAGTACTATCATCCGCCCGCGGCTTCGCCCGCGTAGAGTTCGGTTATATCGCGTTTCCAAGAGAATTCTTCAAATACCGGGATAAAAACTACCCTATGTTCTTTCTCAAGGTCAACTCTATCTCTGTACCAAATTTTATTAAAATCAGTTCAGTGCTTTAGACGTGAAAGCGTAACAGACAGACAGAGTTACTTTCGCATTTAAGTATAATTATTAGTAGGGATGAAATCTTCTATATAGAGAAATGCGAAATAAATATTTACCCATGTAATTATGACATTGTCTGAGGAACTAGGTATAATTGCTGGGAGTCTGAAGGTATCCTTTTAAAGTCATCAACATTACTCTATGTTACTGACACTTTAGATTTTATTAACCCATGTTAGAATTCGGATTTTCAGCACTGACAATCTTGACAATAAATAAGATAGTTATGCGAATTACTGGGAAATAATTATTGCGACAAACATATTCTCTACGTTTGAAATGCTAAAATGTGTCCAGTTGGCGAAAACATCTAAATTATGATAAAATCTAAATTTCACTAACTGGACACGAATTAAAATCTTGACGTGCCGAGTTGACGACATGATAAATGTACTGAGTTTTACCGTCTGGACACATTCGTGGTGAGTTTAGTGTATCGAGATGACGAATAACCCGGGGGCTCGTGACGTCTATGTAAAATTTGTAACTTGGTAGTAACGTAATACAAAATTCAATCGTGTTTTATCTTCGTTGTTATTTGTTTGTGACAGAGAAAAAATACGCGTCCTTTTTTAAAAGTTATGTAAAAGACGAACGAATTACTTTCTTCATTCGCTTTCTCTTTTACACTGAAACTTTTAACTTATGTCAACTTATTTCCGATTAATATCAATGAAGAATTTTTCAAAAACGTAATTAATGAAAACCGTCAATAACTTTCCAAAGCTGACCAGTTTTCTCATTATATTTCAGAGTATCACTTCAGTCAGGAAACTGGCAGCTGTTACAAGTTTCACAGTGAGTTCAAGACATGGAGCGAGGCGCACAGAATATGCCTGGCCGAAGGTGGCCACCTGGTCATCATTAACGACCAGGCTGAAGCCACCACCATCAAGAATATGTTTCCACTAGGAGGGAAAAGAGTGTGTATTGGGTTACGACAATGGTCAAAAGATTTATTGCTCACTATTCACGGTACGTTCTGTCGTATTTCCAAGTTTGATATCATATGTATGTAAGTAGTTAAGTACGAAATCGTCGCCTTTAAGAGCTAGCGCGCACTGTTGACTTTTGTTAGTATGAGTGTTTTGTCACCCTTATCGAGTCCGTGGATATGTATGGAGATGCGCGCATGCTGCGACGTGACAACTGGGTGCCATTTTTGTAAGCCCGAGACAAAATGTTCACTCGTCGTGAGTCGCCTTGCTTTCTGCTGACTACTGACATTGGCGCCAGTCTTTCTTCAGCTGGCACATAAAATCCTCTTTAGATCGTAGGTAAACATGAACAATTTCATTTATAACAAAAAATAATTACCTACCTATACGACTCATCATATTAGGTATGATTATGATCATCTTTATTAAATAAGGTAGGTACTTAGGTACTTATTATGATGTTTTGTAAATATTTCAAATAGGCACCGCGCACAAATGTACAAAACACATATCTAATGATTTGTAGTTTACAAAAAATATCTTAAAAGTAATGAACATTTTCTACGCAATATACGAAATGACGTGACGGCACGAAAGTACGTACGAAAATTTGTTTTTATTTTAATTGTATGAATTGTACTTGTTTCAGGGGAAAAATTAGAAAATGTGTATCACGAGGGGATTTCTGGTTACGACGACCGTTATGATAGGTCGATGAATGGATACTTTTTGTCAGACGGCACCTTAAATAAGATCAATTTTAATCAGGAATCCCAATACATTTGCGAGAAGGATCCTTACACTTATCGCTTTCAAAAAGAATCATCATACAATGAAGAAGAATAAAACTACGTCAGTAAAACTTACTAGAAAATGTTGAGTAAAAGTTTCATTAAATCAAAATAATCTAAGTTCACTCCACTTGCATCGGTTTTGTACTTTAAAATGTATATGAGAATAAACTTATTTTTTCATAACGATATGACTTTATTTTATTGAATAAAAAAGTACCTATTAACTGTTTGATTCATTGATATAAGTGTATATGTGTACTTTATTAAATTAAATTAACGTATGGAGCTCGGAATTTGATTGTAACGGCGAACATCATGGCGTCATCTTGGCGTCAACGCAGGTTTATTATATATAACGTAAGTATTAAGGAACAAATATCAACAAGAACACAGAAAAGGAAAACTATGGAGCACAAACTTTCATTTGAAAAATATATTTGCCCAAAATGTACAACGAGAAGTAAGAGTATGCAAGATTTTTTGGAGTTGGACGATCTTTTTTCTATTAGAATGAATGAGTTGTGCTTGCTTATATTTTTTGGTGGACAAATGAGGCAGTGTCATACTTATACCGACCAATTCCACATCTGTTTCTCCAGACCGAGCTGCGGTGGGTTACCTACTCTTTCGAGCAATCCCAGGTTTGTACTCTGAGAGTGAACTGCTGGCATAGCATGTTGTTGTTGGGATAGTGTCTACTAATGTGATTAGGTACGACACATTGTATACAGGAATGAATTTTAAGCAGTGCGCAAAAAAAAATTGTTCATATTTTCGTCCGCCCTAAAATCATCAAACTATGGATACTAACCTATTCTTACGCGCTTGGAGCAGCGCTCGCGTCAGTAAACCGGTTTCGCGTTGCCGCCCCGTGCCTACTGTGACGACTGTGACCGTACAATCGGTTATAAAAAAAACATCTTTCGCTATCAATAACTTTTCTTAAACTGAAACACAAGAAAATAAATATACACGTATCTATAAAACTGATTTAACTATAAGTTGACAAAGTTTGCGCACTGAATAAAATTCATTCCTGTATAAATATGCTTTTTATACTACAGGAGTAACCCGCACCAGACACCAGTGTCTATGTTTATACATTCGATAAGAAATCTACCCTTACACATATAATGAAGAGAAAACATATTTTGTTTATTTGTTAATACTCTAAAGGCTAACTAACTACTACTGAACCGATTTGAAAAAATCTTTCACTATTAGAAAACTACACTCTTCCCGAGTAATATAGGCTATGTTTTATCCCGGTGCGGCAGTAATTCCTACGATTAAAATCACGGGAAAACAGCTAGTATAATACCGAAAAGTTACTTGATGAGATTGTTACAAACAAAATCCTCCATTTTGGGAAGTCGGTTGAAAAATATGTGTCCTGTTTTATATTTACTATCTCCCACAGCCCGCAATATTAATAAAGTAACGCCTGCACAAATAAAATAGCAAATTATGACAAATAAGCAGCTTGCGATATCATTTCATCCCCTTTGCGTTGGTACGTGCGTTCGACACGCGACCGAACGACGCTTGAGCGCAAACCCGCGAGTGTAGATAAGGGCCTTACTGACTTTTATTAGCCCCCTATATTTTTATACTACTCTTTTATAACGACAGTCAATGTGGCATTCTGTAGATAGTGAAACTGTTAAATATTTGATTCAGGGCCAATTTTACGAACAATGTAAGCGTCAGTTATGTTAAAACTGTTTATGAATTTTCTCGCTCAATTTTCAAGTAATGAAACAGTAGTTATAAGGAAATCATCATCTCTCCAGCCTTTTCCCAACTATGAGGTCGGCTTCCAGTCCAACCGAATGCAGCTTAGTACAACCCAATACCCCTTGGTAAGACTGGTGTCAGACTTACTGGCTTCTGACTACCCGTAACGACTGCCAAAGATGTTCAATGGCAACCGGGACCTATAGTTTAACGTGCCATCCGAAACACAGTCATTGGTGTCCAAGATATACTTCACTCGCGTCGCGTCTCTTTGCGTTCGCATCCAATTCGCTCACTCAGGACGCTCCGTTCTCATCAGCCTTGTCATCTTTTCTAATAAAAACAAAATTATCTACACTATTATACATATTATTAAATAATACGATAACGTTTATACCCAAGAAAGCGAAGATAACAGAAAATCTCCTAAGAATGCAGCGTCGCCAAAATGTGGGTGTCCTTGGGAGGAGGAACGTTACAGTCTCAGCCCCTATAAGAACGCTTTCTTGGGTATTTGACCATACCAAACGTATTTAGACCTAAGAGAAGGGGCCTGACCTACCTGCCTTATGGTATAGTTATCGGCACGGATATTGAGCCCTGATCTTCACCTGCGCAGAAGCGATTTATTGGTTTATTGCCTTATGTGTACAGTGCGCAAAGCGATCCCCACTCTTCCGCCGAGAGCTGAATATCCGTGCCGGTAACTATATCTCCGCTCATTTTTAATTACTCCGTGGTTTCGGTCTATCAAAAATAATGATATGAGTGTCCAAAATATATTAGAAGGTCACTCGCTAGCCAACACAGCACTGTAATGTTTGTTTCAGAGATAATAAAGAAAATAAAAAATTACGTAATAATTTGAAAGAAAAATGGAAATATTTTTTGCACAAACTCCTATCAGAATAGATCAGGGCAAATCCCTTTTAAAACCAAATTTTATTCTAGCAGAGGAAACCCATATAATACTGACTAGCTTCTGCCAGCGGTTTCACCCGCATCCCGTGGGAACCTCTGCACGAACCCGGATAAAAAGTATAGCCTATAGCCTTCCTCGATAAATGGGCTATCTAACACCGAAAGAATTGTTCAAATCGGATCAGTAGTTCCTGAGATTCGATGATGTTCCTGAGATGAGCGCGTTCAAACAAACAAACAAACAAACTCTTCAGCTTTATAATATTATAGTTCGGCCATTCAGAGAATGCGTTCCTGACACGTCGCGATTGAACTGACGACGTAACTACATTCATTGATTATTGATATAATAATGTTGTTTTAATGCTCCTCAATTGTTAAAACGGTAAACAACCAGCAAAAATATTTTTATCGTAACTGCAACGCCATTGCAAAGTTACGTCGTCAGTTCAATCGCGACGTGTCAGGAACGCATTCTCTGAATGGCCGAACTATAGTATAGATTTGCACGCCGCGCCGCCGGTACCGATATAAAATACAGCCTACGTTATTCGGGAAGAGTGTAGTCTGCCAAAAGTGAAATAATTTTTCAAATCAGGTTTAAGTAGTAGTAAGTAAGTAGTTAGTTTCGGTACTTACTAACAAATAAACAAAATAAGTGTCTTCTGTATTATATTAGTAGGTATTCTTCTTTATTATATTTCTCATCTTAATTTTTGCGTGAATTTTGTAACTCCTCTAGCTAGTTTAATTAGCATATTTTTTTTACTATTTTTAAGATTACTGAAATCATGAAGTAAAAACGATACGATACGACGAATGGGGAAGTGAAATCACTTATGTAATATTCTTACACATTTTTCATTCATGTACTTATTAGATACTTATTGGTACCTACTTTTAAACGCAAATAGTCACAAAAATAAATAAAATGTAATTTATTAATTTAACCTTTCAACTATCTCTATCATTAAATTGATAAAACATCGTCGTTATTCTATCAACTCTAATATTTCATATGACTCTAATAATATTCAAATTCTTAGATTATGTTTGTCCGTTTGTAGCAAAATTATAAAAGTTAAGCAATCCTTGGCGCGGTCGGTCCGTGGATGGGTGACCAACTTGTCATAACGAGTTCTTCCGTGTTTAGCAAAGCACCGATAATCTGTAGATCCCGGCTGACATTTCAACATCGGTGGCAGCCGTTACGGGTAGTCAGAATTTGTGACAGCCAGTCTTACCAAGGGTATTGGGTTGCCCGGGTAACAGGGTTAAGGAGATCAGATAGACAGTCGCTCCATGTAAAACACTGGTAATCAGCTGCATCCAGTTTGACTGGAAGCCGAACGCAACATAGTTGTGAAAAGGCCTCTTCATTTTTTCATTCTCTAAATACTGAAAAATAAATTAAAAAAATAACTTTACTTGAAGTTTTTAACTAATCGTGAATTCAATTAAACTTTAACTGTATGACTTTTCACATTCTTGTAATTTTCATATTATATTTTAGATGCCTTGTCGTTCGCTTCGGGTGGCACCGCGTGGCAGATGACTAGTGGCCAAAATAGGCACATAGGTTATATATAAATTCATGCGATTCTTGCCTAAAATCAGTTGACTGTTATCATTTTTACTGAATTGGTCAAAGCAACATTAAACATGTTCAAATGGGTTATTTATTTAACCCTTCTGTATATAACGGGTAAGTTCCAAACTTATACTTTTCTATCTATTCTTATTTCGGTAGGCCATCTTCAAGTCACGAAAGTCGTCTTTGGTCCTCGAGGCCCCTCTCTAAAAGGCAGAAGACGCACAAAAGCTGAGGTTTTTAGTGGGTGCAAGCCCCACATAACCTCACCGTCTCCCCGCGGTGGTGTGTGTATGCGTCAGGCATTTTCCTCAGCTGAAACAAAAAAAAACGCCATCTTCAAGTGCATCCTAATTTTCAAATTCTGTCTAAATAATGTGATAACTTAGGCAGGGCTCAAAGGTTACCATATTATCATCATTAGTACTATTAGCAGAATTTAACAAATCACTTTCAAATGGTAGAAGAATTTCTGACATTAGTTTTATACTGAGATCACCCACCCTCCATACCTCAGAGGAACCTATTTCTATTAATGTTATGTGCGTACCCGAAAAAAATACCTATAGCGGGAATAGAGTAGTTTCCCAACTGTTTATAATTATTTAAATCGGCTTAGTAATCATTGAGTCATTACAAAACACACAGAAAAATACAAAATATGTTCAAATACCTATGACTTTCATTGATTTCATTGATATTTCAGATTTCGTGGTTTGTAAACCTGACTACAAATATAATGAAGATGTGAACGGTTGGTTTAAATTCCATACAGTTCCAACGACATGGCAAGATGCCTTCCTGCAGTGTCACTATGAAGGTAAGCCATAACGCAAAATCTCCTGAGAAAGTAGCGCGACAAAATGCGGGTGTTCGGGAGACAAGGAACGGTACCCGCTATTATTTTCAAATTAAAATCAATAATTATATTTCATCAATCAAAACCAATCTGTCTAAGATTGATTTGACAAGGAACCCGAACGCCTTGTTAGTCTAGTAACGATGATCACGCCTACCGCACGTTACTTGACCTACAAGAGGGCCCCTGACCTACCTTCCTTATCATCAACACTCTACAATCGATCTTTCCTTAAACAAGTAAATAAGAATATCTCGATAACGACCTCGATGGCGCAATGGTCACCGTGCTGGACTGCCGGACCTGAGGTCCCGGGTTCGATTCCCGGCTCGGTCGACATTTGTGGGATGAGCATGCTTGTTGGCCGCAGTCTGGGTGTTATTATATGTATTTATAAATATTTATATATGCTGCTATGTGTTGTTTATCAGCACCCATAACACAAGTTAATTAATAACTTACCACGAGGCTATGTGTGAAAAAGGTGTCCTAACATTCATCAGTTGGTTATGCTCTCCGTCGCTCACGGGCCAGGCTCAAGCATTCCGTCTTCCCTTCCATGGCATACTTGCTCCGTAGAAGAAGCGACTGCATCACGCCACAGATGGTCACACCCGTCACCCTCGATGGTCACCGAGATTCTCCCCCCAAGTGGACGATCATCGACTATATGCTGATATGCTCTACTGGTTTGTGTCCCTAGGGAACGCCTGTGCCTAGCTAAATGGAGGCCTGTGAGTTCCACTGTGACAGACAATTTTTATAACAAAATGCTTTGGTGGTTCCTGCTTTGGTGCCATCCATCCGAGTATGAAGAAGTTACAAACCTACTAATAAACTAAACTAATAATAATGATTTTTTTAATATTTCAGGAGCAGTTCTTGCTTCACCGCTCAATGCAGACTTTGTATCTGTTATATCAGATATAATGGGCGATGAATATGCATTAGGTATTTTCATTGGATCGAATGCATTGTTTTCTGGAGGGGACTACATTTCTGTCGAAGGTTAGTGTAAATAAAATAAATCACGTTTGACTGCAAGCATGCTTACGGTAGCGTCGACGGTCGGGTTGCCTCCCTCCCTCAAAAATGTGCGAGGGTCGCGATGGCTGATCCTCGCGTTATATTCGTGAACGGGTGCTGCTTGTGGCACCACGTCGTCTTGCCTATATAAACATAATTCTTTTAACTGTTTTAAATATTTTTTATATAAATTTTAGGAGTGCCGTTGTCCGACATGCCGGTAACATGGGAAAGACGTTTTGATAAGCAGAAACCTGGCAATTGCTTATCTTATTATTATGAAAAAGTTAGTCCTGTAAGTTGTACAACATATCTGCCGTACATTTGCTTCAGGAACAAAGACAGATTTGCAAGACTAAATGGATGCGGCACTTTTGACCCTAGTAAGTTTTTTTAAGTCCACTCTTTGAGTTTTCATGTTATCAATCCGGCTGGTATACCTGTTTTAGTAGGACATAAAACTAAGATCATAACTTACATAGTAAGTTAAATAAATGCTTTAAAAAGCACTTTTCAGGTTTTAACTTCAAAGTGTTCCCTTATTTCTGATAATTTACAAATTGCACTAAAGAGTTTAACACAATAAATTGATCAGCCTTCTCGTCATATTTACAGAGTACCGCCTCAGTATGGCAACAGGGAATGAGAGATGTTACAAGTTCCACAGTGAGTTCAGGACATGGAGCGAGGCGCACAGAATATGCCTGGCCGAAGGTGGCCACCTGGCCATCATTAACGACCAGGCTGAAGCCAACACCATCAGGAATATGCTTCCAAGAGAGTGGAGTGGGGCCTTTATTGGGTTACGAAAGTGGAATCAGGATACATGGCTAACTATTCACGGTATGTTCCATTGTGTTTCCAAGAAGTTTGTGAACCCCAGAACCTATTTACTGGGTAGCCATTTAATCCTTGAATCGCTCTATTTGAAGTAGTATTTTTGCCGAATGACAAATTATCGCAATCGCTCAAAACGAACGTTTAACAAACTTGTATGTACTTATGGTGTGTTGTGTGTACTTTTTCTTTGAGGGAAAAAAGAAAGCGAAAAAAATATAAAAATCTGCTCTGTATGTGTTATCGCCCTAGTTTTTGGCAAAAGCGGTACAAACGAAAAATATTTTATAAATAGAATATTTTAAACACCTAGGTACTACGGAAGCCTCTGTGCGAGAGATTTTTTGTGAAAAGACAGGATACTATTACTCTATCTAAATATTATTTTATTGGACCTATTTTAATTCAGATTTTATGATTATTTCAGGGCAAACATTGGAGAAGTTATACCACAACTGGAATGCTGAATATAACAGCAAAACACAGACATCGTATGGTATTTTCTTATCAGATGGAACTATAGGCGAATACGAAGACACTTTGGATGGCTTACCATTCATTTGCGAAAAGGATCCTTATACTTCCCGCTTTCAAATGGTACCTGAATAATATTTGGAGAAGAAGACAATTAAGTAATTAAAAAATAACAAAACTAAGCTACGTTATAAACATCCCAAGTATTTTAATTTAATCATCATTGTTTTTTATCCCTAGTGGCTAAGTCAACGCCGCGCGGATCGAGTGGTTATGAGGTTAAGCAATGCATCTTGTCATTACGAGTTCTTCCGTGTTTCGGAATGCACGTTAAATACGTGGATCCTAGATGTCATATGAACTTGTTCATATGATCTTTTGCAGTGTAGTCAGAAGCCAGAAACCCTACCTTTTCATCCCTTTCCATTGTACTAATTTTGGAATCCCCAATTGAATTCTATAAGCCTGCAAATGTGAGATAAGGGAGGGTAGCAAATACACATCCCCGGGGGTGGCAATTCAATTACGATCAAATGTGAAGGGGCGTGTCGCCACGCCCTTGTAGAAAGAGTCAGATGATAGGTGTGAGACAGGGAAAACAGAAAATTTGAAATATGATTTTTTTTGGTGGTAATTGGTCAAATGAGTAAGTGGTACTTTAGTAGTTAGTGGTACTTTCATGTAGTGGTTTTAAAAATGTTGTAGGTATGTACTTAGTTTTCGGGTGAAATAAAATCGTAGAAGTATTTAATAATGTTTATTTAAGTTAAGTGCTAAATATCACAAATCAAAGTAGGTAAAATAGACGAAAACCCTTTTGTTAAAAAGATTCTCTAAGTTATTTATTAATAATTAAAGTTAGCGTAAATCAAATAAAGATTCTACAGCGCTGGGTAACATCTAGTATTATATTCAATTTAATATCAATTCAAAGGGTACAAAAAAAAACAACCTAGTTAGACTCACGCACAAAAATACACATGAGTAAAACTGAGAACTTCCATTTTTGATGTACTTACGATACTTATATAGAAATACGTGTCCTGATAATATGAGTTTATGCAAAAATTTCTACCTAAAGAGCATTGAGATATCATAACCGACTTGGAACAGAGAGACCATGAAACAGTATGACCATGATTTTTGAAGCAAAACAATATCCGTCTTACCACAAAAACTTTTAAACGTCAGTTTATGCCTTGTCTAAAAAAATGACAAATTATGACGTTGACATATGGTTCATTTTGCAGCCAAAATTTTATTAGACAAGCGTAAAACAGGGTTTAAAGTTTTTGTAGTAAGGCCCTATAATATTAACAACATAAGGTAAATCACTGGACGGACATAAATAATATTTAATGAAATTAATCAAATGTTATATGAAAAGAGTAGTAGTATCTAATTTATTTTTACCTGCTGAAAAATTAACATGGCCACGTAAGGGTAATCGTACCGTAATCTTATTATTTATTTTACAATCTAAGAACATGGAATGTAACAATAAAAACTACAAATATTGAGTATTCCTTTATCCTCCTAAATTCTACGTTTCTCGGTGAAATCGTTCCTTCAAAGAAATAACAAACAACTGTTTTAGACTGGTTGGTTATTGGCCAACGTTGATGTACCAATATAACAAAAAGATCACTTAAGCGCTCATTTCCCATCTTTATCCTTATCTTTACTTCCGTGACCATTCTGCAGTTTGCCATCCAGGTCATCTTTACCATTCTGCGCGGGAGCAATCATCAACAAGTTGTTCCCGTTCCGATCAGCCAAGTTCCTGAACGGCATATTCTGTCGCCATCTCGGAGGAAAGTAAAACTGATTCCTTAAAACCCTCAAATGCTCTTTTCCGAAATAAAAGTCTGTCCTGTTACCCAATCTCTGGTAACCTCTTCTAATTTCTTCATTCTCTTCATTGCCATATCTCTGGAATTCCCCATTTTCGTGGTAAATTTTCGCTCTTGGGCAATCTTCTTCGTTAAAGTAAGGTCTTTTGAGCCGCAGTCGGCGAGATTGCGGACTCATTGGAGACTCACATTTGATCGCAAGACTGGCTGAATTTTCTTTGTTCATAGCCAGCCCATGTGTCTTCTGCCATTCTAAGACTTCACATAGCAGGCCAATGTATCTGCAAAATAAGGACACTTGTTACAAAAGAAATATATGTTCTAGTTCATGATTTAGATTGTAATGTAAATTTGCAGCATTCATTACTGTTTTATAGCAGAAATCTTCTGATATTGAAAGAAGAAGTACTCAATGTATTGAAATAACATATATTGGAGTCAGTATCATTAAGAAAAGAAAACTTAAAAGCGTTCCTACCTGATAGCCATCCTGAGGATCTCATTCTTAGACAGTTTCTTATCTGGTGGGTGCGTGGGTACAAGTCTCCTCAACTCTGCGAAGGCGCCACTCACGTTCTGCTGTCTCCAGCGCTCCCGGCAGTTGGTGAACAGCTTCCGAGGAGGGCGGAGGAGACAGGAGTTGAGGGAAGGCAGGTCTTCTGGGAGACTCTGTGGAAGAAAGATCTGAATGAATGCTACAATTACAGTGACATAAGAGGGTCCTAATCGACTGAATAATATAGAATTTTATGTCATGGTTTAACAGACCAAAACGAATACTATAAGGTGTATTCCCGAATACCCAATAGAAGATTAGCATTATAACTTAGAAGTTCACAGCCTCTTTATAAGATTTTTCCTGTCCCTTTCGTTCCTGTCCTGTTCTTTTAGGCTGGCAACAGTGCTCGACGTAGCTATATCTGTGCAAGTCTATGAAGGCGCACACAGCTACTCCGGCCGGGACGTACGGAGCACTGTTTTTAGCCTTAGTTATTGCCTTATCCGTATCAAAAGGTTCTCTCACCTGAACAGTCCTATTGGATTGTCTATCATCATCACTGTCCGGGAGACAGAGATCATCACTCAACATCTCGCTGTCTGGCTCCTCATCAGAACATGACTCCTGGTCTGACGCCATTGGTGGAGGGTACACTGTGACAAATAGATGAAGTGGTTTTATAGCATAAACTAGCGACTCGCTCTGGCTTCGCACGGGATAACAATATTTTTCCACTATTTGTACATATAAACCTTCGTATTCAATCACTCTATCTTTTTAAACAAACCTCATGAAAATCGGTTGCGTAGTTTTGAAGACTAAGGCGTACGGGACAGCGGGACACAGAAAAAGGGACTTTGTTTTATACTATGTAGTGATTGCGGCTCGTACCTATCTGGAAAAAATTGCCTGTTTCCAAGCCACCATGACTTTCAAATAACAAACAAACACTTACATTTTGTGATATTGAGGCGGAAACTTGATTTACGAAAACTGATAACTGATTAAATAAATTAGAACAATACCGAAAAGTATGTAATCTCTCTCTCTCTCTCTCTTTCTCTCTCTCTCTCTCTCTCTCGAAATGTAATGTCAACTCTAAAAACTGCACTAAAAACTACTACTACTTATAAAATCTTTCTGTTACGATTATTATACTTACATATTTTTTGGTATTTGATTTTGCAAAAACACTTACAGACGGAAACTATATTCTTTAACAGAAAAAAGAAATATCAGGGTCTCAATTTATGGTGCAAAAGTACTAGACAATTTTGAATTCTGACACAAACTACGAACCAATCTAACTAGAAGACCAAAAAATTAAAATTAAATTTGTTCAGAAATAAGCATTACCTTTGTAAATTCTTTCCTTCCTTTCTTATGATGTACGTGTACGTAAATTTGTAAATAAATAAATTAATGTAAATAATTAAGATGAAAGAGTAACACGTTTGAGTAGCAGTCTCGAAGTAAATAAAGCTGGTCTATATAAAGCATCGTTATTGTTAGCTATCACAGGAAGCAGCTATCGCAGGATGTCGCTATAATTAACCGCTCACCATTTAGAACAACTCGTTAAATTTTAATATTATAATGTGAAATCAGAATGAGAGGAATTGAGAATTTTATGGAGACTGAAACTACTAGTAACTCTGCAGAAACTTAATTCATGAAAGTTGTCCAAAATCTAATTTTGAAAAACCGGCCAAGTGCGAGTCGGAATTGCGCACGAAGGGTTCCGTACTATTATTTAGGTAGTGAGCAAAAAAATTTGCGTTTTTTGTATGGGGGCCCCCCAAAATATTTTTTTTTCTAGTTTTCAGTATTTGTTGCTATAGCCTCAAGAGAAATACATCATCTGTGATAATTTCAACTCTCTAACTATCACGGTTCGTGAGATGCAGCCTGGTGACTGACGGACGGACGGACAGAGGAGCGAAAACAATAGGGTCCCGTTTTACCCTGTGGGTACGGAACCTTAAAAATGAAGTCGCATAGCAACCAATGCAACTATTCTAAGTTTGTATGTACTTTCTAAGTTTATTTTAGACACCAATGGCTGATTAAAAGGTAAATGAAATCATCCCGAGGAAACCTTGAAATCACCAACCCGCATTGAGCAAGCGTGGTGATTAACACTCAATTCTTCTCTGTGAGAGAGCAGGCCGCAGTCCAGCAAAGGGAGAATAAAAAAGGCTGATGATGATACCGCTGCCTCTGCAAAAACTTAAGTTCAGGAAGACAATCCGTAATCAGAGATTGTGACCGTGAACGTCCAGATTTAAAGACGTTTGGTTACTCTTTCGCACTAAAACTACTGAATGGATTCCGATGCCATCAGAATAATATAATTTCCATCCCACCATCTCGGACAGAGTAGTTTTACCCTTTGATATTTGAACGCAAAAGCCGTTTTTATCCTCTAGAGCGGCAAAGTGATTTGAATTTAGAACATCGTATGCAATCCTCCATTTGTGACAATCTTGATAAGACTTTTCATATAAATACATATTAAACAAATAAAATACTGCTTAAAATAATTATTCCATTAATTAAGTAATTTTTATTATTGTTTTTACATAGATTTTTAACCTCGTTTCATTTTTAAACTGAGGTTCTTACTTCTTTTTAATTTGATACTCATATGTGCGCGCCATTTTGTTTTTTTGCATTTAGTAATTTCCTCGATGAGGTGGGATGAAAAGTTACGTGTTGCACTCGAGTGCAAAGATTTTTCACCTTGTGCTCTTTTGATTCCCTCGCTATCGCTCAGGATTCTAATTATTGAAACACGAGCGTAGCGATTCAATTTTAGAATCCTTCGCTTGCTCGGTCATCAAAATTGAGCCCGCGGTTAAAAATCAACTTTGCACTCTTGTATAACAAATAACTAATGTAGGTAAGTAGGATATAATACTTTTATGCGGGATAATAATTTCAGCAAATATTTAATCTTTTGGACAGATTAATACAATAGATAGATAAATTGTTTGTTTTATCCACGTCAAACATCAAAATTTTATGTTTAGTGAGCAATTCTGGTTTTTCTGGTTTAAATCATTTATTCTCAAAAAAAAAATCCACATATAGATTATTGGAATCCGCAGTTAGATGAGATAAGCTTTGTGTTTATAATTTCCAGTGTTGATATTCTAAGAAAGTAAGAATTACAAACAGTGATACATATTGAGGAATAAGTATTTGAGAGCTCGGGAACAATTCGAATGAATTGTAAAATGTCCAAAACACACACTATACTGTTGAGTAATGTTGCAGTAATCTAATCGTTTTCCTGTACTAACCGTTGGTCATTTGGGAACGAGTAATTCATATGTATGTACCTTATGTAAAAAAAAACCAGAAACAATAACATCCAAGTGCACCTTACATTCTTTTGAACACACAGTAAACCTTTGATTTAAGAAAATTTTATGTTGTCAGTGAAAATAAGGACAATTTAATGTGCGTTGTTCATATTTTTTATTAAAAACATAGGTTCTGATGTGGGTAAACGAAGTAGGTATCGTCGTAATTAAAATGAAAAATATATGCATATACAAACATACTAACCGTTACTTCCTGAAATATCCGTCACGGTTGGCATAAAAACGAAATCACCAAAGAAAATCGATCAAAACTATTTTTACAATACAATTTTCAATTCATTGACCCACTACAAAAGTTGTGGACTGCACGGCGCTTCGTGAGCGACTGACAAAAATCTATAACATTATTTAAATTTCGAAATGGGGTTGGGGGAAAATGTTGTGATTGGACGATTGTAGCTAGGAGATTAACCAATCGGGGCTTTGGAAGGCGGGGCGAAGACTTTCTTAAATAATGTTGTGATGCATTATCATTGTACTTACACTCTACACTGGTGATAAGTATGTCTTACAGGATTATTTTGTGAAATACTTACTTACCTACGTTTTGTTTGTTATCTAAGAAAATATATTTGCTCACTTTTTTGTTGGCAGCAAATACAGTAAACGGAACCCACCCAAAACATAAATGTGAAAGACTGCCAAGTTCGATAATATGGGAACGCTTCGCCTATAAAAGAAATGAGATCTGAATAAGTACCAAGTTCCATACACATACCTGAGTTAAAAATAGTTACTTTTTAATGATGTTACTTGGCAAGTTTTCACACACCTTGTTATAAACCTACTAAATGCAATGAATCAAGTATTTAATTTTCTATTAAAACTTGCCAAGTAACATCATTAAAAAGTAACTATTTTTAACTCAGGTATGTGTATGGAACTTGGTACTTATTCAGATCTCATTTCTTTTATAGGCGAAGCGTTCCCATATTATCGAACTTGGCAGTCTTTCACATTTATGTTTTGGGTGGGATTTCATTTATTTTTGTAAGGTTGTTTATTTTATTTTTTGACGTGACAACGTCTTATAAATCGATGGAGCCGGCTGCACGCACGAACAAACATGACTCATGCGGCGTTACCTCGCTCTGAGGCGTTCCGTTTAAGGCTTGAAGTGCAAGCGAGAGCACGCAGCGAGCGACAAAGAGGCACAATCAGCAGCTACTCACGTTGTCACGTTCAACTATCGTCAGTAAAACGACTTTACAGACAATGGTTTTTTTCATATGACTAAGTTAGTTAAGGAAATGACTCATTTATTCTATCTTTCAGATTTTTTAATATGCACGCTTCTTACAAAGAAATGAACTAGATTTACCAACTGACTGACATGACATGTTATCATATATTATGTTTGTAGATCAAAGTTACACATTCGTTATTTTCGAAAGTGACTCACACTTGGCCGTTTTCAGATTTTTACTTTACTTTGACTAAATACAAACCTTTGTAACGAATTTCAGATCGGTACGACCATTCGAAGATATATTATATAAATATAGATAAATTTAGTTCGTTTTAGTTCCTTAGGGGTATAAAACACCTTCATTATTTTAAAACCGACTCACACTTGACCATTTTCAGATTTTTCCCTTTACCTTGACATAAAGACCTACCTCCATGCCAAATTTCAAGTCAATACGACCATTGGAAGTGGTCTAGGTTTTTGATGAGTGAGTCAGTCAGTCAGTCAGTCAGTCAGTCAGTCAGTGAGTGTATAGTAAAAATAGCGATTTTCTGACGTCAATATCTCAAGACCTACAATAGGTATATTAATGAAATTTTGTATTTTAGATAAGTGAGGGGGTCTCAACAGATACTAGAAATTTGATATGCGTGAACAAAATAGATTTTGAGTTATAGGGGGGTCGAATTTGGCCCGAAATGGTTCGTGTAATATAACCCACGGCCGGTGTGTCGCTTTTTTTGCTCGAACTTGGCGGACACACTGCCGTGTGTCTAGATTTGATACGTCAAAAGCCTCCTTTTTTGACAAATTGAATAGCCAGCAGATAGAACTGATTTCTTACCAATTTTTTTTAGAAAATATAAGTACCTTACGATTAAAAACGAGTCACCTAAAATGTAACACTGTAATATATGTAGTATTTTGTCATCCTTTTTATAACTTTCATAAATAAGCTTATGTTTTATAAAACCCTTCTTTCTCCTGCCCTGTTCCCAAATATTACTTGGGGTCGGCGCAATATGTCATTTTCTTCCATTTTCCCCTGTCACTCGTCATACTGACACTCACTCCCTTCCTATTCATATCATCTTTCAGGCAATCCATCCATCTTTTCTTAGGTCTTCCTCTTCCTCTCCATCCATCTACATTCATACTTAGCACACACTTTGTTGCATGCGTATCATCCCTCCTCATTACATGTCCATACCACGACAATCTTCTACTTCTCATCTTTTCTGTAACTGGCGCTACTTTCAGACTTCCTCTAATGTAATCATTCCTCACTTTATCCATTCTTGTAACGCCACACATCCATCTCAGCATTCTCATTTCTGTTACATGCACTCTCTTCTCGTCCCTCTTTTTCAATGCCCAACACTCCGATCCATACAGGACGACAGGTCTAATGATGTTTTATAAAACCCAAATATCAATTATTAGGTACCTAATGACTAATGAGTTCTATCACAAACTAAAAAAAATACCTACAGATAAACCATTATAACTATATAGTTCGGCCATTCAGAGAATGCGTTCCTGACACGTCGCGATTGAACTGACGACGTAACTACATTCATTGATTATTGATATAATAATGTTGTTTTAATGCTCCTCAATTGTTAAAACGGTAAACAACCAGCAAAAATATTTTTATCGTAACTGCAACGCCATTGCAAAGTTACGTCGTCAGTTCAATCGCGACGTGTCAGGAACGCATTCTCTGAATGGCCGAACTAGCAACATGCTCACGAAAGAAGTTTCTAATCTTTGCAATCTGCGTACAATCATCAGATAAGACAAAGTTATGTAACTAATTTAGTCCTATTTAATTTTATCCGATATTATGCAGATAATTTAGTTAAGGATTATCATAATAACATAATCAATAATAAAATAATTTTCATATTGAATAAAAAAGTAAAACGATCCTCTTTTCTAAGCATCGTCAATATAGTCACAGGACACTGGCCGTTTTACCGTGAAAAACTTGTGGATGCCATATTGCTTTTCTTTTTTTCTCATTTCTTTTTTCGTAACGAATGGCTTTGGTTTAAGTTTTTGAAGAGAAAAGGACAGTATTTTTTTATGTTTAGAATAGAACCTTCTCATGATATCTTTTTCTATTATGTTCTTAATTTTTTGTTTTTATCTGTGCAGGTTTTTGACATTGATTTAAATATGATGTAAATAAATAAAAATTGTTTTTTTTTTTATCCAGTATTTAACGGGCAATAATTAGTACGTATATAAAATGTTGGTGCTTATTTATTACATGACATACATATACAACATGTAACTTAATTAACGCACATCCTGAAATTAGTTTGTTCAGAATCGTTTACTGAATCGATTTATATCATTTTTAATATAGGTAATTTTTTATCCCAAAAATAATTAAAACTACGGAAATTATTGTCATATTAACCCTGTACAGTCAAAACAAATTCAAATAGACCGTAACTCAAAGTAATAAGACTTCGTGTATTGTCGGCTTTTTCCGTAGTTTCGTTATGTTGTGTCGAGTCGAGCGGCGCGCGGCGCGATATTTGCGTGCGTAGTAGTATGACCAAAAAGTTCTCCAAGAATTGGTATAACTAATTTAGTAAATAACAATGCATATACATGTTAAATTAAAAATTCAGTGTATGTATTATGATTATAACATTATATTCTAATTGGGGTGTTTGAGGGTGTGCGTTAATTACGTTACATGTTGTATATTGACTATTCATGGTTTAAAGTTAACAATTTATACCTACTTAGTTTGTTTTTGCACCAACAGTACCTATTTAGGGAATCATTATATCAATTCATATTTGATGGTAAGTCCTAATTAGGTACATTTATTATGTACAAGACTAGAGTTATTACAAAGAAAGCATGCTTAAGACATTCGTAGTACTAGGCGCAACAGTACCTATTAGTAAATTACATATAGGTAACTAAATGTAGAATTTAATCTAAGTAAGAAGATAGAAGAAATTTCCAAAACGTGAATAATGTTGTTTATTTATTTACCGTTGTAGGACTAGTAAACGTGATTGTAATAAATTCTTTTTTGGAAAAGATTTGCTTAATTTTATGTTTCCAACGAATAAAATGTGCTTATATTAATATGGCAGTTAGTGAAGAGAAAACATTTCACTTAATTGTGTTAAAATAATAGAAAAGATAAACTGAAAGACTTTAAAGTTTTGTTCTCCATGGGTATACCTACCTAATATTATTATTGAAGTAACCAAACTGTACCTAAACACTTAGGGCCTTACTACAAAAACTTTAAACCCTGTTTTATACTTGTCTAATAAAATTTTGGCTGCAAAATGAACCATATGTCAACGTCATAATTTGACATTTTTTAGACAAGGCATAAACTGACGTTTAAAAGTTTTTGTGGTAAGACGGTTAGACAAATCTGGATGATTTAAAAAAAACAAAACAAAGTTTAAAGAAGTACCTATTTTCTTCCGTTTATTTACATTTCAAAATAAGTTCATCGAACTCAAAAAATGCGACAGATTACACTTGCCGGCCAAAACATTGACCCACTAACAGAAAACGTGACCACCTCGTGTTAGAGGAAGAACGAAAATCATTAGCCACACTTATCTATATCTATACTAATATTATAAAGAGGAAAAAAATGTATTTTTGTTTGTTTACTACTGGAACGATTTTAAAAATTCTTTCACTGTTGGCAAGCTACACTCTTTCCCAGTAACATAGGTTATATTTTACCCCGGTAAGGGCGGTAGTTACCACGGGACGCGGGTGAAACTGCGGAGAAGCGGCTAGTAATCTACATTATTTTTACGATATTCAAACGCGGTCGCGATAAGAATGTACACAAGTCATTAGTATGGCTTTGCACGTCGACGAGTAACCACGCATGATATTTTTGATAAACAACAGTCTATATTTACGATAACACAACAAGAAGTATTCACAAAAAATAGTTGTTTTACAAGTGATAAACGTTTGAACTCGAGGCTGTGCGATAATTTTGTGTACAAAAAAATTTGAAGTTTTATTTTTTATGTTACTTTGAAGTGTGTAAATAATTAAGTGTGTGTTCATTGTGATTTGTGAACGATTTTATTTTTAGAGAAAAAAAGTAAGTGTTACTATAATTTAATTTATTTAAACAGGTGTTGTAAAAACAAAAGAATTTTCATTTGTTTACGCGAGTCTCGATCGTTACGCTATTTTAGGTTTTCCGGTTTTAAAATTGTCTTCGCACAAAATGGTTCAAGTTCATTACAATATTTGGACTTTATTATTGGGCAATATTGTTCAATATATAAGTCTCATAAATATTCTTATTTGTAGTATTAGCGATAAGATTCATGAGTATAAAAAGTACACTACTTAAACATTGTCCCTCTAATATCGTTTAGACGTGGTGTGCAAGGATAAGTATTGAGAAATCAGTTTTATACTGAATATGTGAAGTCTAGTATGTTAAGAAAGTTATAATAAAAATATAAAAAAACCTTCTAAAATTGACAGCTTTTAAACTGAAGAATTCGTTTCATAATTCATCCTAAATCATAATAGGTAAGTAACTTCCCATCAATTCATTATTTTAAGGCGTAGATTTACTACTACACACGGTAACCTTGAAGTAGCTCAAGAGTTTGAAGCATTCTTCACCAAAATACCTTTCGAAACTACAAAATCATTAAATTCTTCAACCGCCGTAGCTATCGATTTACTCAAAACAAATGTAAAGCCATGCAGTTCAGTATTTAAATTTCAACATACCAGCCCCGAGGCTGTTGTTAAGGCCTTTAAAGATCTTAAAATAAAATCAACAGAAGATCTTTGGGGTATGTCTGTCAAGGTGTGTAGGTCAATTATTGAAACTATTGCACCCTATTTAGCTTACATCTTTAATGTTAGCGTAGACCAAGGCGTGTTTCCTGATCTAATGAAACACAGTAAAGTAGTACCTTTATTTAAATCGGGAAATAGCAAAGAATCAAACAACTATAGACCCGTTTCTGTTTTACCGGTTCTCAGCAAGGTATTCGAAAAGTTGATGCTTGCACAAATGTTGCGCCATTTCAATAAAAACTTCATTTTTCATAACGAACAATACGGTTTCACCAAAGGTCGCTGTACAACCGATGCTGGTGTAACTTTGATCAAGCACATCTTTAGGGCTTGGGAGGAAGCTGAAGACTCCATTGGAATTTTCTGCGATCTCTCAAAAGCGTTTGACTGTGTAAATCACGAAACGCTTTTGCAGAAGCTAGAGCATTACGGAATCAAAGATACATCCCTCCAGTTATTAAAATCGTATCTAAACGATCGGCAACTTAAAGTTCAAGTAAACGGCGTAAATTCACTGGGCTCAATGATGGCAATGGGCGTACCACAAGGTTCCATATTAGGTCCGTTCCTCTTTTTAGTTTATATTAATGATTTGCCCTATCTATTTGATAATCAACCTAGGATGGTGTTGTTTGCCGATGATACCTCTCTTATTTTTAACATTGATCGGCGTAGACGTAACCTAGACGACGTAAACAATTCCATTATCCAGGTTCAAAATTGGTTCAACGCAAATAACTTGGCCCTTAATGAAAAAAAAACAAAATGCATTCGATTTTCATTGCCAAATGTAAAAAGTAGTGAATGTGACATAATACTCAATAGTCAAAAACTAGAATTTATAAATCAGACAGTTTTCCTGGGAATCACTCTTGACAAAAAACTACAATGGGGACCCCACATAACATCTCTTGCGGGTCGTCTTAGCTCGGCCGCCTATGCTATTAGAAAGATGAGGCAGCTAGCGGACGTAGAAACAGCTAGACTGGTATATTTTAGTTACTTCCACAGCATCATGTCGTACGGCATTCTGCTGTGGGGACGAGCTGCTGACATTGAATGCATATTTATCTTACAAAAGCGAGCTGTCAGAGCTATGTACAACTTACGTAGTCGTGAATCTCTTAGGGAACTGTTTAAAAACATTAATATTATGACCGTGCCTTGCCAATTTATATATGAAAATATCATGTATGTTAGGAAAAACCTACATTTGTTTGATAAAATATGTGATAGACATAATTATAACACTCGAAATAAAAATAAAATAGCCATCCCGCAGTTTAGACTATCTAAAGTACATACATCTTTCATGGGATATTGTGTCAAATGTTATAATAAAATACCAGACAACATTCTGGAACTAAATGACATGCGGTTTAAAACTCATATAAAAGCCACACTTTGTAAAAACGCTTATTATAAATTAGAAGATTATATTCAAGATAAAAATGCTTGGAAACATGCTGGTCCTGCTCCATAGGACGCACTGACAGTATCAAATTATTGCGAATTTAAAATTACACCCGCTAGTAAGATTGTGTTATTCTTTTGATTGTTTGTTTGTAACTTTGTACAAAAATATAAACTGATTTGTAAATGTGAACACCATGTAGCATTTTAACCTTTTTTTACTATTATTTATTCTCATATTCTTTGTCTATTGTGATTCTACATGATCTTCGCATGTTATTATAGTATGTATCAATACATACAAACTGTAATACCTATTATTTTTAAAAAGAGTAACCATGGAGTTTCTTGCCCGTTCTTCTCCATAGGAAGCTACTTTTGGAATGGGCAACTAGAATCAACTTTATTTATATTTTTTGACGTTCATAAGTGCTTGTGAAAGCCTAAGTGAAATAAATGATTTGACTTTGACTTTACTAAGATAATTACCTAATTATATTAAAATAAGAAAACATCATAGTAATTACCAACAACTAAAGACTTTCTTTTGTCCCAAAACAATAGCTTAAGCATACTTTTTCTACTAATTATAATTAAGTAGGTACCATTTTAACTGACCTTATCTTAAACCCATTGTAGTAGTAATTGGTCGTAGGTAAGCAATTAAAGAAGTGTAAATTTCAAAATATAATATTATTACATACGTGTTTCAAAATATAAACTATGGAATAATAAACATACTGATTATTAAGTCATTAAGATAAATTCGTGATTATTAACATGTTTTGGGAAAAAAGTCGTGGTGGTCTAGTGGGCAAAGAACCAACCTCTCGAGTATGAGGGCGCGGGTTCGATTCCAGGTCAGGCAAGTACCAATGCAACTTTTCTAAGTTTGTATGTACATTCTAAGTATATCTTAGACACCAATGACTGTGTTTCGGATGGCACGTTAAACTGTAGGTCCCGGCTGTCATTGCACATCCTTGGCAGTCGTTACGGGTAGTCAGAAGCCAGTAAGTCTGACACCAGTCTAACCAAGGGGTATCGGGTTGAGGAGGTCAGATAGGCAGTCGCTTCTTGTAAAGCACTGGTACTCAGCTGAATCCGGTTAGACTGGAAGCCGACCCCAACATGGTTGGGAAAAAGGCTCGGAGGATGGATTAACATGTTTTGGGAACAGAAAAAAACATGAAAATGAATTGGTGGATACCGGTGTTAGTTATTAATCGTTATCGTGCGTAAGTTACGCACAATACACGTCAATCAAAACCAAAAAATGTCTGTCATTTGAACATCTTTAGCAGTCGTCACGGGTAGTCAGAAGCCTACCTAAGGGCTTGGATTGCCCGGGAAACTGGGTTGAGGAGCTCAGATAGGAAGTCGCTCCTTGTAAAACACTGGTACTTAGCTGCATCTGGTTAGGCTGGAAGCGGAATCCAACATATTTTTGAATAGGCTAGGCAGCTGAGTTTCTAATCGTTAATTACTACCACTATAATTCATCACATAATATACGATCTAACATCGCATTTTCTTTCAATGAGATTCAATTCACAATATCTTGCGATCGCGCGATCTCGCTTTTTGCAATACGATGTCGCATCATAGTTCTGTGCACGAGCTATTTGACAAGATGCATGACATGTGAAAATCCGTCATTTTACCAAGTAAATTGTTAAAAATAAATTGTAAGTGTACATAAAAAGTTACCACTTTTTTGTGGCGCTTAGTGTACGAACTTGCTTCCACAACCTTTTTTTGGGAAACTTGGTAGATTTACTTAGGTACATAATTTGACTTGCAACTTTGCAAGCATTACATTTTTTATTCGGGTGAGAGAAATTTAGCTTCACCCTAGTTCCGTGAACTACTCCGGGATAAAATAGGTATATCCTATGTTACTCGGAAAGAATGTACCTTTAAACAGTGAAATGATTTTTTAATAGTAGTAAAAGTAGTAGTAGCTAAGTCAATACTAACTATAGTAAATTATGATATTTATATCTAAATTATGTTTTTTTTTGTACGTAAATATATGGGCGGTTCTCTGTAAGCTCGTAAACGGCTGTCCGGACCGATTTTTTCAATAAATAGTTTAATTCTTATTTAAAAAATCACATTTTATGAAACTTTAACTCTGCAGATTCATGGGCCCTTTGTTTTTATAACCATAATTACTTTAATTTTTTTTCTAAACGTTATAGAAGCTCTAAAAATACAGTCCCCTGGCTGTCCCTTTCACTGCATTCACACCTAGAAATGCGATTTCCGAAAAACTTAATGAAACTACATTCACTTGGCAGTTAATATCACAAACAAAAATAATGAAATTATATTATTTTCGTAAAACGAGCACTCATTACAACTTTATTCATTTTAATAAGCTCCTGTAAACTTTGTCCTGAGAATTTTAATACAGTCCTCTGCCAAAAAATTAAATCAATATTAAAAAAAAATTATAATATTTTACAATCGTTTTATTAGTGCAACGAAATGCAATTGTTGTGAAGTTGGCAAACTTGTCAAATGCGGTAACGATACGCCATTTTGTTTATTGTTAGAGCGTCATTTGTGAGGTGAACAAGCGTTTGGACTGCTACCACACACAGGCCTCTGGTAAATAATTGTATGTAATTTAATTACTTAAATTATCTCTATTTATAGTTAATTGTTACATTATTTGTGCCTTAATTGATCGGTAGGTTCTTAAAAAACTATAAGACATCGGTTTCATAAATATTGTGAAATCTAACTGAAATACACAGTCCTCTGGCAACAGTCCTTTGCCAAAAAAACGCAGCAGGGGACTGTTTAGCAAAACAGGGGACTGTGTATTTTGCGTATTGCTTTAATAGTTTTCATGAAATATTTGTGTAAATTTATTCGCTAGTCTCTTTTATTAATTTAAGAATCAAACTGTCATTGCATCGCATTATTTTGTCCTTTATGAACTTGAATTATATTACACAGGCTGATCGAACGCACGTGATATGGCTCCTAAAAAGAAGAAGCTATCCGGAGAGGAATTACTACAAAAAAAGAGAGAAGCAGAGCGGCGGGAGCGACTGCCCTATCTGACCTCCACAACCCAGTTACCCGTGGAACCGGCTTTTTTTAACGACGCTAAAAATCATCAAATGACCCCTCCCGCTGCGGGTCAGAAGCGATGAGGGAGTGTCAGACTTTTATTGACTAAAAATCCTTCGTGTGCCGTCGTAGGCCTTTTATGTACCAGGGCCGTGGTAACTCTTTCATACAATTCCGCAGCCCCAGCAGGCCTACGCCCTGCTGGGCCTCGCTAGGGTTGCTGACATCAACTTGAGGAGCGCGTGGAACTACGCACGCCACCGACAGGGGCCGGTTGTCTAAAAAGACGCAGGAACGACGAACCATCTGAACTCATCGCCCACAGACCCACGCCTATGGTGGCCGGGAGTCGTCTCGTACAACCCGGCGCCCGTGGTGACTACCTGGTCCAGCCGGGATGAGAGGTGCGAACTCTCTGTCGTTGCGCCGCCTACTTCTCGAGCATGACTGTTTCGCAGAAGGAGTCGACGGCATCCCATTCCTCTCGCCCCGGACCATGGCATGAACCAGGGCCGGACGCCCTCGACGAGGACCCGGCGGTGCCCTTCCCATGCAGGGTACTCCTGGACTTTGAGGTCCACCGTGTCCTCGAAGCTGTCCGCACAGTGGTGACACCAGGGCGTGGCGCCCTGGTGTCACAACCGACCGACCAATCCGATGCAGATACCTCCCAAAACAACCGTGTCCGCTAAGGATCTGCGTCATGCGGTAAATGAAGGCGCCGTGGCTCCTCCCGAACCACTCCTCAAAGAGGGGACTTACCGCCACTATGGTAGCGTGCCCTAACCCAGTACCCCTTAGTTCGACTGGTGTTAGACTTACTGGCTTCTGATTACCCGTAACAACTGCCAAGGATGTTCAATTTCAGCCGAGACCTACAGTCTAACGTGCCATCCGAAACAGATCACTGGTCTAAGATATTATTAGAAAGTACATACAGAAAAGTTGCATTGGTACTTGCCTGACCTGGAATCGAAGCCGCGCCCTCATAATTGACAGGTTGGTTCTTTACCCACTAGGCCCACCACGACATTTTCGCCCTACCGTACCGTACCTGATAAAATATGTTACTCGGAGCTTCCAAACAGGGAAATCATTTTTCAAATCGGTTCAATACGAAAGCTAAGGCAAACAAAAAAAAACATTTTCTTCGTTATTACAATAGTATAGATACCTAGTACGACAATCGATGACTATCATAGTATTTATCAAGATATTAAAACGATGAGACACGCATGTAATCACGGCAGTCGTTCAGCCAGCACCCACATGGATCTAGACACACGGCAGTGTGTCCGCCAAGTTCGAGCAAAAAAAGCGACACACCGGCCGTGGGTTATATTACACGAACCATTTCGGGCCAAATTCGACCCCCCTATAACTCAAAATTTATTTACAAGTTTTAATAGAAAATTAAATACTTGATTCATTGCGTTTAGTAGGTTTATAACAAGGTGTGTGAAAACTTGCCAAGTAACATCATCAAAAAGTAACAATTTTTAACTGAGGTACGGAACTTGGTACTTATTCAGATCTCACTTCTTTTATAGGCGAAGCATTCCCATATTATCGAACTTGGCAGCCTTTCACATTTTTGTTTTGGGTGGGTTATCAGCTTACATCAAGTGGCTTTCACGCGGAGATCTAATAAATATTCGTGTCTATAACATAAGTGTTATGATAAGTTAGTTACCTACGTAGTTTGTTCATCACCGCTTAATCTTTCCAGCCATAGCACTAGGAAGCTTTGTGAAAGGGAGGCGTTTTTATAGGTGCAGTCCTTTAGGAATATTGACGTGAAAAAATGCTAATCTGATTAGCCTTCTTTCAATAAATGTTTTTGTCTACGACTACGTCTATATCCGTACTATATCTAGTCGTAAACATGGTGTTACAAAACACACATACTAAGTAACAGTTAGTCCTGTCCGTTCCATCGAGCTATGAGAGTGAAGGAATAGTGAGTGCACCCGTGTCCAAGCAAATACTGAGCTGTGTGATATGTCCTATGAAGTTGGCTGATCTCTTTATGTAAGAACAATCGTCGTGGCTGAACATCGACAAGTCGCCAATATTAAAGTACCAATGTATCTCTTTAATTCCAAACCCAAACTTGTAACTTACAGCACACCAACTTTTGGACTATCATTGTCGTTAATACCCACCGATTATGCTTAAAAAATATTTATCCTGAATATGTACTTGTATTAATCACCCGAATGTCAGAAGTCAGACCCCACTATCAGACAGATAGTAGTCTGATAACGAACTAATAGACAAGTATCATTATTTGTTTTATCTTGTAAATGTAATAACAACAGAACTTATTGTTGTTTCACCAATGGCTCAGTGATAATAAAGCTCCATTATAACACGTGAGTATTGGGTTCGAATAGTTTGATATCAGTAAATTCTGGTTTTAATTCTTTCAGTAAGTAATAACATGGTGTATAAAAATTCTTTTTTTTCAAAAGCCAAGCCATGATCAATTTGTCAAAAAGTAAATAGGTATGTGTAAATAATATAAAAACATCCTTCATTCTAAGTAGAGTAATAATGCCCGCTTTCGCCAACAATCTCCTAAATTTTCCCTAACTAACTGTTTCTTAGAATAAGGGCTCCCCCAATAGTAACGGTTATATAAGGGACCTTAAACTTTAGGGACAACGTAATTCGTATTAAGTGTTCCCTTAATACTCTTAGGGGATCCCTTTGTTGGTGAAAATGGGCAATAGTATTATAAAATTAAATTGCATGACGCTACACGAACTTAGGACTGATTGTGGTAGATAGAGACAACCATTACCGTTAAACGTCTATTGCTGTTTTTTTTATCCTCTTAACAGTGAAACCACTAACTATCTGAATGTTATTTCAAGAAAAGAGGTTGTTAGGTTTGTGGCTGCTTAAAATAGCTTGCTAACAATGGCTGGCTAACATTTGAACCGGTTTTTCTCGGGACCTCTAGGACTGATTCCAAAAATATTTAGATTCCGTGTTAAGAGTGAAGTAAGGAACCTATTTTAACAATTTCCACTACTGGGCAAATGGCTTGGGCTTTATAAAGTGACTGTTCAAGTTTAACATTAGAACCGGTTTTTCTCGGGACCTCTGGGACCGATTTCCAAAATATTTAGATTTCGTGTTGACAGTGAAGTAAAAAACCTATTCTAACCATTCCCACTTCTGCGCAAATGGCTTGGGCTTCATAAAGTGACTGTTCAAGTTTAACATTAGAACCGGGTTTTCTCGGGACCTCTAGGACCGATTTCCAAAATATTTAGATTTCGTGTTGACAGTGAAGTAAAGAACCTATTCTAACCATTCCCACTTCTGCGCAAATGGCATGGGCTTCATAAAGTGACTGTTCAAGTTTAACATTAGAACCGGTTTTTCTCGGGACCTCTGGGACCTATTTCCAAAATATTTGGATTTCGTGTTAACAGTGCAGTAAAGAACCTATTTCGACCACTTTCACTACTGGGCAAATGGCTCAGGCTTTGTTAAGTGACTATCTATGGATAACATTTGAACCGGTTTTTTTCGGGACCTCTGGAACCGATTTCAAAAATATTTGGATTTCGTGTTCAGAGTGCACTATGGAACCAGCTGGAACTACTCCCACTGCTGGGCAAACTTTGAGCCCAGACCCTGGCATTGTCCTTTAAAATGGCTGACAGACTTTTGAACTCTGCACACAATATCATAATTAAGTAATTAAGATGCTATCGAAAGAAAATAAGGCTAAAATACTTGATACCAAAAGACAATGACATAATTATTAATTCAAATCAAGATATTCGCCAAGTGTTTTGTTTAATAGTCATTATAATTATTTATTTAAGTAATTAATATAATTGTTCACAGGTACTCGAAGGAGTGTAGAAAGGTGGTGGAGTGATGTAAATCAATCATGGAGCAAGCAGAATTAGTACCTTTGGAAAGTAAGTAAAGATATCAAATCACACTAATATTATAAAAGCGAAAGTTTATGTGCGTATGTTTGTTATTTATTCACGGCTGGACGTATAGACGGCGGGTGCGAGAATTCGCCAGCGAGGGTGAGCAATTACCACCAAAACGCAAAAAGCAAGTTAATATTCTAAAGGGTCTCTCTTGCTGCGAATCCCACAATTTACTGGGTTCAGCTTTCTAATTCTTCTTTTTCTCCAGTTCGCTCTATCATTATAATATATAGTTGCGTAGTTTTAAAGATTTAAGCGTACATAGGGACAGAGTAAGCGAATTTGTTTTATATTATGTAGTGATGATAGTAAAATGCTAATCAAATGATATATCATATCCTAATCCTCCCTAATGTTCCGCAGCGGGTCTCCGGTCTCCCCGAGTGGCGCACACGACGCGGAACTGCTACCTGGCCCCCCGCAGCTGCTATACCGCACCCCTCAGGCTCTGCAGACTGTTGGCACTACTCTTCGTCCTACCCAGCCTGTTCCTTACGATTCCTCTGTATTTAAGGTAAGGGATAACAAAGCCCCTTGAGGCGCAATGGACATGATGACTAAAAAAAGGCCGTCTTTTAGATATCGTGAAAATAATGGGCACGTATTTTTTATTTTCTCTTACAAATTAAGAAACAACGAAAATTAACACGATTACATTTTGTGTTACGCCACGTCTGAGTACAAAGACACAACGTCACGAGCCCCCAATCTCAATATTTGTTGCGTTATAACTAATATTTTTGGCCAGTCTAAAATGCGAACTAAGTAATTAGAATCACTTTTTTAACCCTGTCTTCATGCCTATTCTGCCTATACCCCGCGGTCCTGTACTTAAAGGGCGTTGCCTTCTGGAAGGAACATGATGGATTTTAGTCAGTAAAAGTCTCACATTCCCTCACGCTGCACCCACAGGTGGAAAGGTCATTAGTTGATTTCCCACAAAAATTTAAGACAAACCAAATTTCAGTATCGCGTAAAAACTTACCATAGATACTTACAAATTACCTGTTTCAAGAATCATGCGAGTTACGTATGACAGTTATGTAGAAGCTCTCGACATAATTACAACGGCACAATTATAAA
The DNA here is from genome assembly GCF_022581195.2 of Helicoverpa zea. NCBI lineage: Eukaryota > Metazoa > Arthropoda > Insecta > Lepidoptera > Noctuidae > Helicoverpa > Helicoverpa zea. Next base: position 1,749,854 of record NC_061475.1, read on the forward strand.
TTTACTAGCTTTAAACAAAGTGGTGCTTACATTGTTTATCAATGTGCTGACACTTGAACAAGAGTGTTGGTCGATAACCTAAGGTATCTATCAGTACTTCTATTGTTAGATAGCTCGCTTGTTCGTTTGTAGTGCTAAATTATATATTACTAGCTTTTGCCCGCGGCTTCGCTCGCGTTAAGAAGTATTATTATTAATTAGGTATGGTTTTTGCGGCTTTACTTTTGTTTAGCGTGTGTAAAAAATTAGGGCCTACAAAACTTCTTTGTACACAATATTCTTTACTAATCTGTCATTAGGCGCTAAAACTATTAAGTTATTGGGTGAACTTACTCGTGAGCAAGCAACATAAAACTGTCCATGAGAGAAGCAATGTTCTCTCCAGTCATTAACCACATATTTGATAATTTCTGTACGCACCTCCATTGCTCTGTCTTGTGTTCCGAACATTTAATAAGAGAGAGCACGAAACAAACATGCACCGTCACCAACAATAGGGACGACAGTACATTCTTCAACTTCTCCATTAACGTTTAGATTTTCTTTAACCATTTTAAAAAAAGTCTAACCAACAAAACCTAAACTTAAACCAAACGAAAACAAAACAAATGCCAAATACAACGCAGTCTATGACCAAAACGACTAACCAAAACAAAATGCCAAGAAAAGAACCGTCAAATATAATCCGCTAGAAATATTTATGTTTAATATGTCAGTAAGGAAGGCAATCCGCAGCAACCAAACAAACAGATTACCTACAGTTCAGTTCGAAGGTAATTAACTGGCGGAGAATCTTAACACCGCGATTCAGAAATGAGACGAAAATGCACAGCGCTATTTAATAGCGGTAGGCAGAACTTCTCAACATTTAGAACTAAACATTATTTTGTTCGTTCCATTACGTACTGATAGGTTCAAACTAATACATTTTACATCCTTCATCATCCCTTATTTTATCACCCGTGGGGGTTGAATGGGGGTTGAATTAATCAAAATCGTATTTAAGCGAACGTCATCATAAAATTCTGATTCGTCATCAGGACTTCTTCATAAAATCTAAGAAGATGTATACAAACTTTCATCCCCTATTTTATCCCCTTAGGGATGGAATTTATCAAAATCCTTTCTTAGCGGATGCCTACGTCATAACATCTACCTGCATGCCAAATTTCAGCCCGATCCGTCCAGTGGTTTCAGCTGTGCGTTGATAGATCACTATGTCAGTCAGTCAGTCACCTTTGAGTTTTATATATTTAGATGTAGTTTGTGTTAATTGGTATAATTCATATCTGAGTACTAGCTTGGGATCAGATCTGAGTTTTAGTTTGTCATGGGGTTGAGCTTGCATTTCGACGAAAAAAATTGCACTTGTAAAATTCGATTGAAAATATTTTTTGTGACGAGAGGGCGCTCAACCAAAGAGGCGAAGGTAGGAATTTTCATGAAATGAGGAAATATCTTAAGATTATTGGGGTAAGATTTGCAAAATTGACTAGCTGGACACTACATAGTTCATCTTCGATTTTTTTATGTACTCTAGGTAGGTACTTTACTAATACTATACGAATGTAGAAGAAGTCATGCACGAGGTATAAATCCTTCGATAAATTTAATGCCGTTTTAATTGGATTGAATGAATCATATCATGTAGGACTGTAGTAATTAAATGATAATAATTAGATAGTAAACAAGCCCTACAATGTAGTCATAATATTGTGCGGGCGTCTTGTAGATAACAGTTGCCTACAAATAGGGCTGCCATCCGTCCGGGTTTCCCCGGATTTGTCCTCGTTTGGAGGCCGTCCGGGGGCCGTCCGGGCTGGGTTTCAAGAAGTGTCCGGGGAAAACCCGGACACTTTTCATGTAAGGAAGCATCTCATTGAATTTAGGTATATGTTAATAGTAAATGGATTACAAATTAGGTACTATTTTGTTTTAAAAAAATCGTACTCGTTCGGGGAAAAATGCGATTTACGCCAAATGTCCGGGTTTTTTTTTAATGTTTTCCGGGTTTGGCGAAATTCGAGATGGCAGCCCTACCTACAAACGACTATTGACATCATTATGAATGGTTCAATGGCAGACTCGTTGGCTTTTGTAATAAGTATTGGGGATTCGGTAAATTATGTAGCAGTTAGTTAAAATTATTTGTATAGTTTCTTTAGTGATTTTTGATTTGCCCTAACTCGGTCGAATCAATCTTTCATTTAAGGTTGACTGTAAGACGACTCAACACTGGGTTGAGCTCGCCGTTGTACATAATCTCTCTGTTTTCAGTGTGTCAGAGTCAGAATCTATTTATGTGCAATAAAAAATAAGAATTATTAGCACATTTACTCACACTACATTTATCTATTGAAGTAATGGTGAAGTAAAACGTGTTGACAAAACCTTTCTCGCCTGGAACCTGGAACGCTAACTAAACCTTCTTTGACTTACGGCCAGTTTCTTCATCAAAAGTTAAAGTTAAAGTAATGTCTAAAGTAAAAGTAACGGTCAAATTCGTTTTTCAAGGCTAAAGTGACAGCAAAATTCATAGAAAAATTGAATTTAACCGTTACCTTAACCTTAGACATTACTTTGACTTTTACTTTGGCTTTAACTTTTGATGAAGAAACTGGCTGTTAGGAACCTTTCCCTAAGTAGGAAATTATTAATTAATATGCTATGATGACTAAAGTATTATGTACTTCCCTACATTTTTGTATATTTTCATTTTTTTTGTTAGTTCATGTGCCACACGCGTGAATAAATGCTTTTTCTTTCTTTCTTTACCTACCTTTTATTGTGGAAAATCTTCTAAAGACCGCTCCCGGTGTAGGTTTGTAGTAGGGGGATGCATGTAGGGGAGTTTCAGACTTTTGTAGGTACCTGATATTACACTAGATATACATATGTGTGTTAAATGAACATGTCTGTCTGCAGATACCGCGTGTTCTCCGGTCAGATGTACCCGATGAGCATGACCGATATGCGTCTGATTGACAGCAAGATATCGCCCACTTGGTGCCAGGTAGGTGTGTAGCCCTGTGTTTATCCATATTATTATGACTATCTATTTTTTGGTCGGTAGCACTAACCTTAGTTGATAAAAAGTGAATACTAGACCGACTTCGAACTTTTCTTAAACAACTGTTTAAGTATTTACTATGAAATTTTATGTTCAATTTTCAAAGAAAAACGGACGTTTATGTTGTTGGTGAAAATAGGCTTTCGTTGTTTTGATCAAGGGTGCGAATCTGCAAACCAATGTATTGGCCGAACGTATTGTAAAAATATTTGGTTTGGATTTTAGTTAATACCTAAGTAATTGTATTGGCTCAGCCTATGTTGATGAACAATACGGTATAGAACTGTTCATAGACAATACAGTAGTATAGTTGAATATATCAAATGGTGAATCAGTGATCTCCTTTACGACCATCAGTCTTATTTTGGGAATAGTTCCTAGTTCAATCGAATAAAGCCGAATTACGACTTCACTGACGTTTAGTATCTTTGAGTCTCTTTTGAACCAAATTCTTGGATGGAAAAGCTTAGCATAGGTTTAGCCCGTGGGAAATTAATCTGTTTGTAAAATAAACATTTTCAAGAAATTTGTGTTACAGTAGTTCTATGGATAATTTATTTAATGAAAGCGGGTGAGCCATAACCACAAGTATAGTCTATCTGCTGTTATGAGATGGTCTGTATCTAGCCTTATCAACTTTTATGCCTATACCATGTCTGTTTGTCTAGACCTAACACGGCACGTGCTAGACGCTATCATAGACAATGTTAACTAATAAATATTTACATTTAATCTATGTAATACAATAAATCAACATGTACATAATAATTTATTGTAATAGATACATTATTATAGATATCTATTTACACGTGTAGAATTGTTGTAGTATTAATTATCTATAATAGGCTTATGTAGGGACCATCCTGACAATTATCATAATCTGCCTAGCCTTTTGCCAACTATGTTGGGTTTGGACTCCTTAAAATTAAAAAATCAAAATTCCATATTCTAAAGACATATTATATCCCTGCCAAACATTTTTCGGTATTTTTACACAATCATGGTAATTGTAGCTTGGCGGCAGAAATAAGAAACCTATTTCTGATAGCACTAATTAGTATAACTTTTATAACTAGGCAAGCATCAAATAAATACTTTTGATAACAAATGTAACATTTATATTGTATCTCTCAACCACATACAAAATTCTACCTTAGCTCTTAGTAAATAAGGTTCAAAGTTGAATGCTTATTTGTTGCTGAACCAAATAATATTATACAGTGTGACCGATAACCATATCAAGAGTTATCTTTACAGTGAGTCTTAAACTAAATAAATGTTTTACAAGATATAAAACAATAAATGCTGTCGAATTAATAGTTATATTTTCCATGCGTTTGTAGATATCTGCATAGAAATGAAATTTTGGAATATCGGGACAGAAATTTCTAGAACTTTAAGTAGAGATAGACAGATATAAGAAAAACCAAAACTGTCTGATTTAAAACCAACATCATTCTTCCTGTAAAATCAGAGAGAAATAAAATCAGCTCTTTATCTCTTTTGTTATGGAAAAATCTCCATATTTTTCCGCCTAGCCTCATTAAATTAGGTAGGTATGTGAAACTGATAAATATCTCAAAACCCTCCTGTTAACTTTTCATCTTAAGCAATATGATCATAATCTTCAAGACAAGGTATAAAAGACTACATCAAAAGTCCCATAATCACCATATTATTAAAATGCATAAAATACTATAGCTACTTCATAAGTCTGATCATCACCATATTCCTTTTCCACTAAACCCTCACTCTCGACCTTCGTTCTAGAGACAGGTGGTGCGATCCAACACGACGTTCAACGCGTTCGTGGTGCCAGGCCCTCCGGAGCTCACTGAGGACCTGGTGCCAGTCTCAATGACGAGGGAACTGGAACTAGAGGATGATATGAAGGAATACTGGGGGTTTTACCTGTTGAAGGGATCTTCGGTGACTGTTTCTGCTTGTGTTAGGTAAGACTTTGTTGAGGTAATAGCTTCTGCCTTCCTTGATAAATGGGCTATCTAATACTCCAACATCTTTTTAAATCAGACCCGTAGTTCCTGAGATTAGCCAACTGAAGACACCATCGCATGCAACATTTATGTGGGCCTATTTTTTCCTTAAATCCTGACTCCATATTATACTTAGTTATTTTTTGTAAAACAAAACGCAGGATTGCTTGGTAGAACGGAACGGAACGGTACGGTAGATTGGTAAAACTGAAGAAGTGGTTTTATCAGCTTATCCCTACTTCTTCATTTATTTCTATTTTATTAGTATACTGCTTCACAAATAGCCAAATACAGACCGCTTTATTCACATTAAAGCACAGCCTTATCTTTATCTACCTATTTTATCACCTTAAAACCCTCCTCTTCTACTCCTCTGCTTCTCCGCTAATCAAAATCGCAATCATTTCTAAAGAAATTTTCTCCTATATATATCCACTTTCTCCACCACAGCTACCCAGGTGCCTCCCTCATCATGATCAAAGGTTACAAGCATCTGCAGGAGTGTGCGTACATCGGAGACGACTCTTCGGAGGAAGTTGATGAGCTACTGGAAGCCAACAGGCTTGGTCTGCTCTCTGATGACGCGTTAGCTGAGAAGATTAAAGAACTAAAGCTCGTTGAAGGAAAGGCTAATGACCCGGGTGAGAATTTTGGATTTAAATATCTAGGTACAATTTTTTAAGCCTCAGACTCAGAAGTTTTAAAAAAACACAAAATTTCGTTAATCAAGGGCGATCTCCGCTTAGGGCAATTTCAAGATACCCTTATTGTTATGATACAAATGTGGACTATTACGCTTTGCTAAGCGACAATTGGCAGTCAATTTAATCTTTGTTACTTATCCAGGGAGGGATTATGTATGTTTAATCCAACAAAAAAATAAATTTTGCCTAAAAGACATCCATACAAACAAGCCAAGATATATTTTCAACATGTCAAATTCTTTTCCACGCCATTTTCCAAGCACCTCTTCTCATGACCTAATATACTAATAATAATAGTTCATCAACAGGAACGATGAGGCGACATAAGTCAGGGATCAGTTTCCACGATCCTTACAACAAGGAGAATGCTACAGCTTCCTCCGAGAGTGTGCCTAATGCTGATGTCACGGATCATGATCCTAAGGTACAGTATGAACTGATGAGTAAGGCTCTAGTTACTTTAAATACCTTTGAATATTGTTTGCTAATCAAGGATTCAAGTCACTTCAAGGCGCAAAATAACTCAAGAACAAAATATTGCAAATCTTTCTAATATTACGATCCTATGTGCATTGCATCATCCAATCTGCAGTATATGAAATCATTCGAATATGAATAGTACCAATTTCGTTATTTAAACTACTAAATTAATCTCATCTGATTCAACTTTGTTCACCAATACTTCATTCCATTCTCTCTCAACTCTCTCTTATCTGTTCCTATAATCTCACTAAACATGTGTGTTTACAGGAACTTAGAGAAATCCTAGAACGTCTCCATGCATTACGAGAAGCAGCTAAGATCCAAATAGCGAAGAACTACCACCCGCCTGCCAATATCATGTCACTTCCAGCGTTACATAGGCACAGGGATGCCAACGTGGACAAGGATGAGAGGAAATGGCTGTCTTTCCAAGGTATGTCCTCATTTGTACTACATAGGTACCAGTAAAAAGGAGGCTAACAGCCAGTCCTAATCTAGTATCGACCTGTTGTTTTCTTATAACGAGAAAGGCAAAATAGTATGAATTTTAACCAACTGTGTTGATGCGTGGAGAATTTTCCGAATTGGAAAAATACATGTACCAATAAGAAATGGTGCTTTCTTCACAGTTTACCAGATAATCCATACCTGCCTCTTCAAGATGCCTTTTGACTATTTCTATCACTATCATCACTATCGGAATCGGTGTCAGAAAGTCTATACTTAGGCAAATCAAATTTAGACTGGTAGAGAACGCCTATGGCATTAAGTCCGCCATTTTACTGTATGTGTAAAAACTTGAACATTTGAATAAAGAAATAAAGACAGAATAATTGTTTAACTAATCTAACAATATTAGATTTAAACACAATCTCAAAGTTACATAAGTCCTCAAATATTGGGCCATTGCGATAAAATTGGCAGACCTGATATGCTAAGATTATATTATCCATATTTAATCTTCATCTGATAACTTTATACATTATCGTCACTCAAAATATTAGTAAGTAACAAGATATGATATGCAAATCCACTGCCTTATTTATAGATTATCTGGAAAGCTTGGACTGAATATCTATGAATCAGGTCCAGATGATTGATATTGATGATTGATTGAGAAAAATTCATAAAACCGCATAATAACCGCTCCTGAAAAACTTGAAATCAAATACAAATTACATGCAATGATCAGAGATAACAAACGTTTAGAAAGAGAGACTAACTAACAAAAATCTTGATCATTTAATTTTGTATTTCATAATATCTTCCATAAAAAGAAGGTTAATGTAAAACATATAAATAGTTAGGTTAGACAAAATGTACATACAATGAAGGACAATGTTTTTTGTTCAAATGCGGATCCACCAATCAACACATTTAACGATTCGATAATCACAAGGCCACGAATTGTTTGTTCTAACCGACCTGCAGAATAGCGAGGACACAATAAAGTGGAATTATAAAACGCATAGATATAGGCAGTATATTTACATAATCTTCAACAATATACGCAGTTTAAAAATGGTAAAAATTCCAATTGTCATCGTGAGTCGGGAATATGTCGAGATAAGTTCAGACACATAAAGAACTTTCTAAATAATCTTCGCTTGTCTTAAACCTTGTAAAGCCTTTAAGTGTACTGCATAATCATAAAACAGGAAAAACAAAATCAATACCACATAAGAATTTTCAATACTTTGCATTACGCTGCTTTTAGTGTGATTAATTGGATATTAACGGTAATTTGCCACTCTGGTCGCAAAACAAACCTATCTTAGATTCAATAACAATTATGGGATTTATTTATGGGACATCTAATCTCCATCTAAATACTAAAATATTGTTGATTAACTTTTTCTTCGGGGCCATCCAACTAACTTTTACTCCTTAGTTTACCAGATGAGATGTTCTTCAGTCAATAAAAACTAAAACAAAAGATCAAATTTCTAACGTAAACCATGTCTTCCTTTTCAGATCTCGATGGCAACAATAGCGTAGTAAATACGACTGAAACTGCACTTAATAAGACTGAAATAAAAACAACCACTGAAGACAAACAAATCAATGTCAAAATTTTAACCAATGACACTAAAGTTGATGAAACACATAAAGCAAGAGAAAATAATGAAAACGTTGATAAAGACAAACTAGTTGAAACAACTATTGAACCACAGTTAGAATTAACAGCTATAATAATGAGTGAGGAGTCAAGTGAAGTGAAGGAAGTGGCTGCGGAATATTCATCAGAAGTAAGTAAAGCCACTGAATCTACTCTTATTATTAAACATTTTTATTGTACTTGAAATCTGTCTTAAAGTATAACAAACATGTAAATTAGGTTTGATGAGCAAATGAACAAACGGTTCATACTTAGAATAAACTTGGAAAAGCTTCCAGGCGTAAGGAAGACGTATACCTAGACCTTGTTTAGAGAGTCTAGATATTAGATATTATTTATTTATAAAAATACTGCTCCGATGAGGATAAATCTTAGCGTGCAGACAAATCACGATAAGTCACACGACATTTTTTTTCTGTAATTGGCAACTGCCAGAAGCAGGCGAAACTAGGTAGGCCAAACAAATGGAGATTGGCAAACGAGACCATGCAAATACATAAAACATCACATCATAATATCACTATTAACATGAAAGTTCAAATGTATGAATTTTTGTTCCTCTTTACCTCGAAACATACCGACCCAATTTTGACTGAAACTCGTCAGTGATGGTAGCTTACACGTCAAAATAATACAAAGGCTAGTTTCTAATCGGGTGCGAGAAGTAATTACTTCAGGCAAACCCGCGAGGAACTGTTAGTATTAACTTATTATATCCTGATGCAAGTATGTCATCATTAAGCTGTCAAATACGTGTGTCAAGTACACGTGAAAATTGCACTATTTAACTCAAATACCATGTATTTGATGTTAGTTAATATTTGTTCAAATGTAATGGAAAGTTTCTTATCTTCGTCTAAGCCAGATATCAGTCTTACAGTATCTCTGAATGAAGTATTGTCTCTAAGAACAATATCAATATTGGGATTAGCCTCGTGTTTTAGATTCTGCTTAGTAATCTCTACAACTAAATTATATAGCTTTTTGTATTTTCATGCATGCTCATCTTTATTTGATCCTTCACAATAGTGTCTCGTACTAAAAAATCATTATAGACTTTTTTCGCATCACCATATAAATGATGATGATGTACTCTTAGCCCATTGTCGGCCCCTTCGGCTGTTCTTATATAAGGAGATCAGCTCAGGACATATTAGGGTGCACTAGTATTTGCGCAGACATGTGCACTCACGACTAACTATTCCTTCACCCATAGCTTGATGGGAGAGTATACCTTTCTCAATTTTGTTTCATACAGGCTCACTGCTGGTTTCAACATTTATCTCATCAACAGTTAAAATTACGCAATTTATATGACAAACTAAATGGTTCTTGATATCAACTACATATCCCAGTTGAAACTGGTATAATCTGATCTTAAAATGTTCATTTTTATCGGGTTTTCCACACTTTTCAAAATATTTGTTCAGCTTTGTAGCTTAGCTACATTAAAAATATCATTTTGACTTTCAAGCTTAATATTTTGATTGTCTTTTGTTAGTTTAACCTGATAATGATATTTGATGACAAATGAAAACATCCTCTCTATTATTACATAAGACATTTTTGCAAGTTTGTGCAAACACGCAGTTGGTATGTTAAATAAAGCAAATTGTTGCTGAATGATGAATTGCTATTTTGAACGGAAAGGCGTGTGCCAACACTCAAGATATTGAACCTTGACTTGGGCTTGACGCCTTGAATCCCATATAATCCTCATGATATGAACATCACTTGACATAAGATCCGTAGGAAAGTTTCCAAATTACTGCAAGTCATCAGAGACTTTAAAAAACTGTTTTGGGTTGAGTGATCAAAGTCATTTATTTCCTTTAGGCCTATACGGGCACTTATGGAAGGTCTTGGTTGCTGTCTATTTTTCTGTTATTTGATTGTCACTAGATATTCAGACATTAGAAAATTTGACTACCATTAAGACCGAAATTATACCTACTACATCGTGTAATTTAAACAGTGATACTAATTAACTACATTCACATTCTGAAAACTGATCTCATTATACTATTAAGAAAAGCTGTAGACTTTTCCATAATCCTGGTAACACGTCTTAAAGTCAAAAATACTTAATCTTCAGCAGAACCAGAATCCTCCAGAGCCGAATTCGAAGGAAGTGTTCGAAGATGTCCTGCAGAGATTGCAAGCGTTGGGAGACAAGGGAAAGAGAGTGTTGCTCAAACTGCATCAGACCATGGGCGTGGAGTATCAGGAGAAGGTAAGGTTTTTGCTACAAATGTAATCGGTAAATTGTGGAATCTGGCGTTACTTTACGGAAATCCGTGACATTAAAATAAAATAAAAATAAAAAAACCTTTATTAAATTCTTGCAAAAATATACAAAACCAGTAAGACTGAACTTAATCCTATATGCATGCTTAAGAAAACAAATGTTTAATTAGACTTATACTATAGGGAGTAGTACAAAAAATTATGGTTATTATTAATCAGTTTGCAAGAACCCCTCCGCAGGTGAAGGCCTCCTCCAAGGAATCCCAGTTGTTTCTATCTTGAGGTGCTTGCATCCATTTAGCACCAGCTAATTTTACTATACCGTCCGCCCATCTTGCAAGCGGTCTTCCTCTTTTGCGTTTCCCACTCCGTGACATTAAATGTTAGGAAAAATATATTAAAGTTTACCTTTGCTGCATGTGCATTGCAACTTCCTTATATGTCAAAACCTTTACCTTTTCTTTAATACCTTGGACGACCCCTTCCTCTCTTTCCTTCGACCTTCCCTCCCTTGATAAAATAAGTGTTTATATTTGTTTAAACATATACAGCTGTCATCACCAACTTAACCTAATATAAAAATAGTGCTGAAAAATAACTGAAATGAAACATTTTCGCTTTCCAGCCGACATTGCAATCGAAGAAAGACATAATGTCAGTAGTGACTGGCAGCGGTGAGGAGTTGGACCGACTGCGGAAGGTGCTGGTCGAAGCCATTGATGAGGAGAAGAACAGAGCACAGAGGCAGAGTAAGTGTGATAAAGATTACATAAATGTAAGGTTATAAGCAGACTACATCGAACCTTCTAAAATTGTTAACGCAAAAGTTTGTAGGTATGAAAGTGTTCCTCTTTAAGAAAGGATTGGATGGATTTATATAGCTTAAATCTTTATTAAGCGTTAAAGCTACTTTTATGCCCAAAAATCAGTTCAATTTTGAAGTCAGTGTATGTTCATTAGTTGCAAGTTTTAGCGCTTTGTCTAATTTCTTAAACTCATTATTTCAAACTTTGAGATTAAAAGCATTGTGTTGTTTTGACATAAATTGATTGCCAATTATAATTGCACGTTACAAAACCAAAATCTTGTGGGGATCACCATTTTTTGCACACAGAATAAACAAATGCTAATCAACAAACCATTCTATTCAAAGTGAATTGTTTTATGCTTCCTATCTCTTCATTCTGAGTCAATCCATTAATCTTCCTCTACTGGAAAGTTGCCAAAACTCTTCAAAACAAATGTATTGTTTCGCAAATTCTTCGGAGCCTAACAATATCTTAGGAATGCTTGGTAATTTATTTAATGTCTTTAGTTATACTACAGTTAATTCGTGAAATTGTTCTTTACGTTTAACTGGCTTGTGTAATGGCTTGTTCTAGCTTGTGTAAAGGATTTTGCTTGTACTTAGGACGCTGTACCTATCTTGTTTAGTTGATTGAGTATTGCGAGTATTTATTTGTTTTGAAATATTCAGTACACTAGCGTCACTAGCCGATTAAAAATTATTTAGAAAAGGTTTCAAGATTCACAGAATAAATACCTAAGCTTTAATTTTATATTCTTACCTTGCTTTCATAAAAACTTCAAAAAGTTTTGCTATATAATATCGAAGACAAGCTGTTCCACGCATTTTCACCTACGTACCGGGGAAACTTCTTCCCGTGCCCGGGTAAAACATAGCCCATGTTCAACGCAGATAGTGTACCTTCCTAACAGCGAAAAAAAATTCAAATCAGTTCAGTGAGTCGGGAGCCAATTCGATTCAAAAAATGATTCGAAAATTATAAAGATGATATACACTTGAAGCATCAACATCAACAGACTCATGACAAAAGTAAATAAAATATTACTTATTTTCCCTTACAGAAAAGCGCCACGACGCCTTCGAACAAGCGAGAAGTAAACGAGAATCAATGCTGGGCCAGATAGACCTGGTGAAGGAGTTCAATGAAAACGATGAGGAAAGGAACCATGCTGGTGAAGTGGTAAGTATACAATACAAGCAAACAGTAAATTAAGGAAATGTTTTTTTTTGCATCTACATTAACAAAATATCTAATGTAGGATTCCAAAATTGTTTCTCAATATCTTTCTGTAATTACTTGATCAAAGTCGACTCATTCAATTAAAATGTCTCCATGGCCGTCACATCCAATAAGATTATTTCAAACCTCTAACCAATTGCATTTTTTGGGTTAGGAACGGCTGACGGATCCGTCATATATTTAGTCAAACTAGTTTTCATTTGCTAGTTCGAAATTGGCTACTATAATAACTTCAGGCCAATCAACATGCGCAGGAGTATTTTGTCCGTAGATAATGTGTTTTAAAATAACTACCTGTACCTTTGTACGATAGTTTTTCTCTTCTCGTTCTTATTTTATGTATGTACATAGATTAAGGCGAGGAAGTGGTCAACAATAATTCCATAACCGGCACGCGCATCTAAGGCGCCAAAAGGGGTCGGAGCGTCTGAGCGGGGCGAGGATAACAATACGCGCGCTAGCTTATAACTAAAAGTCGTAAGCGACAAAATGGTTTTGTAATTTTAATATTTATAGTTCGGCCATTCAGAGAATGCGTTCCTGACACGTCGCGATTGAACTGACGACGTAATAACATTCATTGATTATTGATATAATAATGTTGTTTTAATGCTCCTCAATTGTTAAAACGGTAAACAACCAGCAAAAATATTTTTATCGTAACTGCAACGCCATTGCAAAGTTACGTCGTCAGTTCAATCGCGACGTGTCAGGAACGCATTCTCTGAATGGCCGAACTATAGAAATGATAATTTAATAAAAATTCCTACTACCATTTTAAAGAGTATGTATATACTCAACTACTAAAAAAGTTAAGAGGCTTAAATCGGTCCCGTTTGCCCATAATATGTGAATCTCTTTTTAAAAAGAGGTATGTTTGATATATTTTTCTCTGTTATAAAAGTTACCTAATCATGTTTCTACAACTAACAAAATAAGGCTTATATCATGAACTTTCAGATAACCAAGTTGTATTTTGATCCGTTTTGTATTTACTGAGAAAAATTGACATCCTTGGCGCCAAAAATTCCAATTCGTCCTCTTAATAAATATTTATTTTGACTCCAGGATGCAGACGGCTACGCAGATCACCACATGGTAGTGAATGAAACCACTCCTCTCGACATGAGCAACTCGGAGTTCTGGTCTTCCTTCTCCAGCAGTGAAGAGGCTCTCTTGGAGTGCGAGGGTCTGATCCTCAACCTGCCTCTGACTCCTCACAGGCACTGTCACAGAGGGGCTTCGGAGGACGAGAGCTTTGCTGCTGCTAAGGCGAATGCTCTTACTTATAGGTAAGGGTTTAGTACTTTGAAGAAAAAAAAATCCATCGAGTGAGAAGGTTTCAGTAACCTTAAGTGCTCTAGATTAGGGCTTTCTCTCAAATGCCCTGACGACCTCTGACGTTGGAACTATAGTATATTGGTGTAAAATGCTATTGAATTTTCCTTTTTGATGGAGAGTGGAATGGGAGGGCACTTAGAAATAATTTGCCCTGTAGCTTTTTTAGAAATAAAATGATTATATAGCCTAGTCTGTGCTTACAATTCTTCTTAAGCGCAAATTACACGATAGACTTGCATTTGCGGGCTAGCTTTGTTGTCCAACAAGACCACATAACTATTAACTAACTCATGTAACAAAATCCAAACACATTGCATTTTATCTATACTTACTTATTCCTCTCTTACAATCTCAGGGTACCAGCAAACGGCTACTACTTCTTCGTGTTCAACTCTGAGAACGAAGTACAACGCAACTACATCCGCGCTCGCTTCGCTCTGCAGAAGACGCGGTACGACGTCGCCCGCACCGCTCTGAGAGAATGCAAGAATAGTACGCAGAGATGTGATCTCGCTCTCGATATTTTTTCTACTCAGAAGGTTCGTTTTTGTTATCTGTCCAGCATTACTTAGAGAACTGAATGTTATCATCATCATCTTCCTGTCTCTGTTTTATTTTTTCTAATTTCTTCTTCTATTCTTCTGTCTGCCGTCCCGTCATCTCACACTTGTCACTCACACTTCTTTCTAGCTATGTCGACTTTCACACATTCTATCCCATCGTTTCTTAGATCGACTTCTTCCACTATATCTACATTGATGATTCTTACCTTCCTCACAACATAATCCTCATTCCTCCGCTTAGAAAACTAGATGTGGTTATTTATAGGATTTCCTTTATATCAATCAGCAATCAAAGAGGGTATCCTTTTGATGGGCTAAGTAAAACTAGGTAATAATAATAACATGTAAACGTCAAAATTTATATTCAAATTGTCTGTAAATTTAGACGGACCCTGCGTAAAAGCTGTTTTCCCCCTGTATAACCTTGCTAATGTACCAAATCTGCCCTTCCTCTTTGCCAGATTTTATTTACTAACCTCCCATGACCTCTCTTCCCGCAGGTGGTTTTAGAAGTGCCTCTCCGCAACAACGACTCGTTATGGAACGAGCAGTTTGTGATCATATCGGAATGTGAACCCCGGACCTCCATATACATGGTGTGTGTCATCGCTGTGCCTATACTTATACTAGTGTTTGGATTCCAATGAAGAGATTTACATGTGAGTACAGCTATATTATATTAATATAAGTTTAATTTAGTATTAAATGTTAACGTTAAAGTTATCAATGTAGGTTATAATACTTAAATTGACCAAAAAATAATAGCAGAACAAATGATTTTTAATGGCTACGCCTTTTCAAATATTTTTGAGGTAAAAGGCCTTCACATATTTTGTGCATTGTTACCTATAAGAAAATGTAAATAAAATGCATCCTTGTTACTAAAATACTGGTTTTGAACGCCATCTAGCGGGTAGCAGATTGAAAACAATCTTATATTGAATTAAGCGCCATCTCGTGGTCAGCAGATAAACCAAAATAATTATACAATGTGCGAGCGACTTACAAAATAGGTACAAAATAGTCAGTAAAAATCCAGTATAAATTGTACGTTATCTAGTTTTTATGAAAAACTATATTATCAACCACATACGACTAAAAACAAACATGTGACTATTAAAATATTACCAATATCAATCCCTTATTAGAATAGGTTAAAAGAATTTATCTTACAATGTCTGAATCAGGAAACCAAGACCAACCTCGCCTCGACACAAAATTAAATGAACTCAATGAAACTAATTAAACGTTAAAATAAAGCTAGGACATCTTAATTACAAAAAGTCGTTAAAACAAGGATTTTAATTGTTATAAATGGCTGCTGAGATTTCGATTAGATTACAAATGAATGTCATACAATAACACAAGCAACGTCTAGTTAGCGCAATGACGCGTTTCTATCCACGTCTTGAGGGAACATCTTCTCGCACCTGGATAAAAAGTGGCCAATGTCCTTTCTCAAGAACAGAAGCCAGTGACTCTGACACCAGTCTTACCATAGGGTATTGGATTGCCCAGGTAACTGGGTTGAGGAGGTCAGATAGGCAGTCGCTTCTTGTAAAGCACTGGTACTCAGCTGTATTCTGTTAGACTGGAAGCCGACCCCAACATAGTTGGGAAAAAGGCGCGGAGGATGATCGAAGGATGTCCTTTCTCATGATCAATTTGTAACAACATTTAGAGAATAGCCACTTTTTTCCCAGTTGCAGAGATGTTCTCAAAAATCTAGTACCAAGTTTCAAAATTCTCAAAAAAGGCTGCCAACGAGTTCCTCCGACAAAAATAACTGGCCTTCGTAATTAAAATACTTATCCTTGAATTATTAACGGTAGCCATCTTATGACGTCAGCACAAATTAATTGTTTATTCAAAACATCAAAAACACCGATACATTGTATAAGTGTTACATTGTTTATAAGTATTCAAATGCGGTGCATTTTTATAGGCACATCAATTTGATATGTTCGTTACATTGCAAAATGTAGGTACTTACTTTGATAAGGTGTTGACGGTAAGGTAGCTAGTATTTTGAAAGCTATAATTTATAACTTAGCACGAAATAATTAAGAATTTTAAGACGAACGTCCTGAACAAAAAAAATGCACAACTAGTGCAGTCATTGAAGCGAAAAATACGGTCTTACCTCCGAATTTTTTTACTTTGAACCGATTTGCATGAAATTTTGGAATTAGGTTCATCTTACCCTTAACTTCAAAAGTGAAAGTGATTTGAACTCCGCCATCCCCCCTGGGGGTGGTTGCCACCCCTTCTCGGGGGTGAATTTTTTTTTTGCAAAATAACCTCGGATATCGATAGAAGACCTAATTTCAAGCAAAAGTTGTCTTCAAAGTTTAAAAAAAAAATCCAATACTTTTCAAGTTATTGGCAATTGAAAATTCGCAATTTTTTCACGTTTTTCATCGGTTTTTTGCAAATATCTCCAAAAATATACGTTTTATCGAAAATTTTATAAAGAACAAAATTGTAGCAGGTAAAACAACGAACAATTTTTTTTCTTATAAACTGTCCTAAGTGCAATATTAAGCTAGATATTAAAGATCAAAGCCGTTTTTTATTTTGTCTGAAATTTAATCGTTGTGGTCAATGCCATGTAGCGGCGAACAGATGCATTTTATACATTCTATTACAAATGGGTTTTGTAGTGCTTGAAATAAGCTTTAAGATGAGCATTATTAAAAATCTTTTGCACGTAAAATAAGTGAGCTGTATAGCAAATAAGGGGAGCATCTAATTTTTTTTCTTTTAAATCAATGGGTTTCATAAGTGCCATTTCCACCAAAATTAAAATTAAACGTATTCCGCCTAGGATTAACTTTATTATGAAGTGTTTGATAGATAGTATCAGTTTGGCTGCTTCAGGACACATATTTTTCAAAAAAGTTACGATTAATGAAAATAACAAAATTTCAAATGAAAAAAAAACCCACTTTATTTTCATAATATCTCAAAAATTACGACAGATACGTATAAAAGTGTACAGATAAAAAAATTAGGTATTTTTCTGACAAACAATTTGGTTTGTTTGTTTTTTCTGTCGAACAAAAATTGACGGAGATATGATTGTTTAAAAAGCGCGTGGCAGCGCAATCACAGCCTCTCTTAAACCCTTTAACCCTTCACCGTTTTAGAAAAAGGTTCTTTACTATATATTGCAATGATGGATGTTGTAGCTCTCTTAATTACTTTTACAATGGTTTTTAATAAATTGTGATAGCATGAAAGTTGAAGGAGTTATGGTCCAAAAACTTATCATATTTTTTTCTACTTAGTAACTGCAAATTTCGGAGTGTCAATATTTGGAGCAATGTGAAAGTAGGCAGTATAATAAAGACCCACAACTATTGTAATGTGTATATATGTCACCGGAAAATAATAAAACTCGTAAATTGATCAACTTACTAAAATAATAGATGGCATAAACTACGTCGATTAAATTTCAGACAAAATAAAAAACGGCTTTGATCTTTAATATCTAGCTTAATATTGCACTTAGGACGCTTTATAAAAAAACAAATTGTTCGTTGTTTTACCTGCTACAATTTTGTTCTTTATAAAATTTTCGATAAAACGTATATTTTTGGAGATATTTGCAAAAAACCGATGAAAAACGTGAAAAAATTGCGAATTTTCAATTGCCAATAACTTGAAAAGTATTGGATTTTTTTTTAAACTTTAAAGACAACTTTTGCTTGAAATTAGGTCTTCTATCGATATCCGAGGTTGTTTTGCAAAAAAAAATTCACCCCCGAGAAGGGGTGGCAACCACCCCCAGGGGGGGTGGCGGAGTTCAAATCACTTTCACTTTTGAGGTTAAGGGTAATATGAACCTAATTTCAAAATTTCATGCAAATCGGTTCACAGTAAAAAAATTCGGAGCAATAATGCTTCAATGACTGCACTAAACTACATACAATTGCTATCTATGATCTATGCTAATACATAGGTATTATGAATCTGAAACTTTTAAGTTTGTAGGTACTTATAGTTCTTGATACTAGCTTCCACTAGCGACTCCGTAAGAACTACTCCGCGCACCCTGTTAAATGCATCTTTTTGGTATTATGCCTTCCTCAATAAAAAGGCTACCTAACACTGATTTTATTATTTTTCAAATCTGTGCTGTATCTAGTAACTGACCAACCAAATCAAAATAAATTCAATGGCAAAAAGTTAGTAGAACAATCACACATTATCGGTTTTATATTTTCGCTTTCGCTATACAAACTCCCGCCCTCATAAAAATCCAAACAGAACTCAGGGTCGGCTTATATTTCAACAACAGACAGAATGACAGACAGACAGGCACATTGTGTTTTTGATGATGACATTTTTATAGCCGTTTGACACTTCCTTGCTTATTCGACAGACGAAAGTTAAATACACGGGTAACATATTAGGTAATCAAAGGTTTAAGCCGACATTGCACCCAATTTTTGGTGAAAATCTGTTGTATTTTTTAAAGAAAGTATCACAGGCTCATAAAATATTTACTTCTAAAACTGGATCTAAGGCAAATTTCGTTTTTATCCTTAACTAGCTGCAGTTTCACCAGTATCTCCTGGGAACTACTCTACGCACCCGGAAAAAAAACCCTTCATAGTCATTTTCCATAAATGAACTACCTAACACTGGAAGATTTTTTCATATAGAACCAGCTCCTACGATTAACGCGTTTATATTACCATATATGTACTCCATTAATGTCCTCAAATTTTCTACAAAGATTTCTTCACAACATATTTCAGTGGTTGACGTCACCTCATTCCACAAAGGGGCCATGGTTCCTCCTTCTAACCTTCTAAGGTAGCAATGTAGCATAATTCTGATAAGATCATTATCTCTCTTCAAACAATATGTTGTAACAGACCCTAATTCTCCTTTATTTTCGTCCAAGAACACTGTCTTTATCTTATTTTTTCCTTGTAAGTATAACATTTCATAAAGACTTTTGTATCTTATTTTTGTCCTTGTAAGTACTTATACCATGTTCACAAAGACTTTTGAGAAGTCTCTGTTAGTCATTGTTTATGGTTTGGGCCTTGTTATAAGCTGCGGTTACTATTTATTGGACTTTATAAGCATGTGTGGCTCAGATGAGAAGATTAGGTGGAAAAAAAACTTTTGGCAAAACTAATCTGGTAAAAAATGCTATGCTTCAGTCGTCACTAGACTAATTTTATATGATGAACCTTAATTAACAGATTGTCTCATTTAATTAATCTATACCTATTTATAAAATGAGGAAACATTTATTGTTCGTTTGTCTCGTAAATTATCTCCGAGTAACATAGACTACTTACCTATATTTATTTATATTTAAATAAATAAATAAAATAAATAATGCCGGGACACCTTTTCACACACGGTTGGTTAGCCCCGTGGTAAGTTATTAATTAACTTGTGTTATGGGTGCTAACACAACTGATAAACTACATATAGCTACACATATACATATTTATAAATACATATTGTAACACCCAGACCACGGCCAACAAGCATGCTCATCACACAAATGTCGACCGAACCGGGAATCGAACCCGGGACCTCAGATTCGGCAGTCCGGCTTGTTGACCATTGCGCCATAGAGGTCGTCATTTGTTCATATGGGACGCCGGTGAAACAATGGGAAAACAGCTAATGGGAATCAGAATTTAAATATGCAAAGTGGTACTCAGGATACAGGCATAGGTACTTTTTCAACGAGTTGAATTAGACTGTGATTAAAAACTGCAATAGGTTACCTACTAGGGTACCTACGTTGGTAATCACACTTTTCGTATCATAGCAAATTGGCCAGTCGTTAACCACTACACTACATAAGGATACCACTTACTTGACACGTAATTTATAATTGCACTAGCTACCAAACATGGCGCCTCGCTATGAATGCGGTTTGTCACTAAAAAGGCAGCTGCTGCATGTTAAACCTCTATGGTTAGCTGTTCCAAATTAAAAATTATAGCTGTCATAAAACAGCTGGTAAATGTCTATGGTATAACGACCACACGTAAAGAGATCTAGGATCTTACAAATGTTAAAAACTTATTAAACAAACTTAAAAAACACAATTTTTTGACAGTTTTCATGGAGGTATTTTGTTTGCACGAAAGTTGCTAACGTGATTATTAACTGGACAAACTTTACTTGGCTTAAGTTTTGGAGTGAATTTATTTGACGGGATTAGGTATACCTACGTAAGTAGTGTAGTAGATTACTAGTAACTATCACAGCTCAATCATTTCATGAAATTCGACTTAAATTATTTTGTCTTTAAACCACGCAGATACGCTTTTAGACATTTCATCTTATCGACAACTATTGATGATGTCCTCCTAGCCGATTATCGGCTACGGCGGCTGTTCTCATGTAAGGAGATTAGCCAACTACGCAGGACATATTATAGTGCACGAGCATTTGCGCAGACACAGGTGCACTCACTATCAGTGGCGTAGCGTGGGGGGGGCAAGGGGGGCAAATTCCCCGGGCGGCAGCTTTTAGGGGGCGGCAAAATTTACCCGAATAAAAAAAAAATTGTTCGCAACTAGTATCTGCGCCGCTACAAAAAACTGTCTAACAATAGCAAAACATTAAACAAGAAAGTTGAAACTTTTTAAACTTAAAATCAATTAATGTTAAAATTTGGTACTTAAAACACTCTTGACACTACATTTTACGTAATTTTGGTTTTGAGTCTTAAATAAAAAATAATTAAAATTTCGCGCTCGCTTCGCTCGCGTATTCAAAAACGATGTGCCCTTATTTTTGCATCTGTCAACAAACAAAAAGTCAAGTACGTTTGGGCTAAATTTTACGTAATATTTGGTTTAAGTCCGCTAAAAATTTCGCGCTCGCTTCGCTCGCGCATTTGGGAACTACATACGCAAGTTTTTCTCTATTTGCATTTGCTTACCTACACAACTGCCGGCATGCGTTTAGCAAAGTGCTAATTTAGGTAAACCGATGAGGTGGTCCCCGTCAAGACAAACTTTAAAGTGGTCCCTCATGACTAATGCCCGTTTTCACCAACGAATACCTAAATTTAGGGAGCATTTACGGAACACTTAATAAGAATTTCATTTTCACCAAAGCCTAGGTGTCAATTTTAACCTAAAAATTTCACTTAAACTTGGGAGCCCGATTGATGTCTGCTTAAACAACTCCTATCATTATCATTACAGAATACAAACATATTTTGAACCGTTTCTGGCGATGGATAGTGAAATGTACCTTTATATGTTATGTAACACCAAAAATACCATGTTTAAAAAGCAAAAAAAAAATGAAACGTAAACTTTTAGAAAGTTTAGAAGCTGTGGAGGTTGTGGATATGTAAAATAATAATCATTAGAAGACCACGTACCTATCTTACGTGAAAGAGCAGATGTCTGAGAAAAAAGTACGATGATCATGACTTTTTTATAAGATTATAGGTTATCACTTGCTATGAATGCACTTGCTAGGTCGTGATGTCGCTGAATTATTCAAAAATAGGAAGTCCTGCATGTCCATAAATATACAGACCATAACAGATGCAAATCTGGTAATCACTGATGTAGTTTCGCGGTGGCCGGGACAACTATAGGCCTATTCAGACCTAAGCGGTATTCGCTACCGTCTACGGCAGAGAAAACCCTGTGGGTATGCGGTAATATGACTGTTCAGACCTAAGCGGTATTCGCTACCACCTGCGACAGAGAAAACCCAGTGGGTATGCGTTAATATTACTGTTGATGTTCGGGATGCATGCCGCTGCTGCCGCGCGGTATGTACTTCTACCCACAGCGGCAGTGGATATCGCTCAGGTCGCTCTAGCCGCGGTATAGTTATCGGCACGGATATTGAGCCCTGACCTTCACCTGCGCAGAAGCCATTTATTGGTTTATTGTCTTGTGTACAGTGCGCAAAGCGATCCCCACTCTTCCGCCGAGAGCTCAATATCCGTGCCGGTAACTATACTTGATACTAAATACCTGAGCGAAACCGGCGCGGTATCTACCTCTACCCACAGCGGCAGCGAATATCGCTCAGATTTGAATAGGCCTTAAATACCAAAACTGCAGTAGATACCAATGATTCGAAAATGGTGAATATGGAGGAGCCTATCTCCTAGGTGATAGGGGATACCCTCTGGAGGTAAGAAGTAGGCTAACATTGAACATAATAAATTATGTAAATTAAAACAAAGATAGTAAACAAATATTTTAATATTAGTCCTCATATGATGTACCAAACATTATCATCATTCTCCTGCACCAATTCAATTTGAGGTGGGCTGGGCGCAGCATGTTTTTACACGCCTTTCCAATTTCTCGCACCACCTGAAACTAAATAAATATATAATTTTAACCCCATACTTAAATCCATCAACTCATGGAGAACAAAAATACAATGAAGCCGACAGTAAAACAAGGAACACAGTTGTACGGCAATATCTTAATACACTATATTATTATACACAGCAGTGGCGGATTTACCAATAGGCCAAGTAGGCCAGTGCCTAGGGCGGCAGATTTAGAGGGGCGGCAAATTTTGCTATTTTTTTACAGGTTTTTTTTTAATAATTATATGAGTACACAATCCATATATAAATAAACGATTAATAAACGCACTGTACCTAATATATACTTAGGTACCTGCTTATGTGATCATAAATTTTAAAATATTCCAATACCGTTTCAATAAAAATAAAAATCCGCTCGCGGTTTTTTCATCATTTCTGGATTATTCTGCGCTTTTTGAGTCCTCAATCTAAAAAAAAGTTAAAGCACTGAAGTAGCAAAAACGACTGACGCTCTACACTGACGAGTTCTAAGCTGTTTATGAGGTGGAGGACTTTTGTGTCCCAAAACTCAAACAATTTCGCGTTCGCTGCGCTCTCAGCTTTTTCACTTTACACTGGGTTTTTTTCAAACTTGTTTGAGTATTTTTGTGTTCCAAGTCTCAAAAATTTCGGGCTCGCTGCGCTCGCGCCTTTCACTTGACAGTGACTGTTTTCTAATTTCTTTAAGTAGATATCATTGCGTCCCAAAAAAACAAAAATTTTGAGCTCGCTACGCTCGCGGCTTCTTCTCTTTGCAGTGTTTTTTTTACACTTGTTTGGATAGGAATTTTTGTGTCCCAAAACTAAAAAATTCGCGCTCGCTACGCTCGCGACTTTTTCACTTTACGGTGGTTTCTTTTAAACTCGTTTTGGTACTTTACTGTTCCAAAACTCAATCATTTTGCGCTCATGGCTTTTTCACTTGACACTGGTTTTTATAAAACAAGCTAACGCTTTATAAGTTTGCAGTGATCTGATTCCGGTTTCTTTATGTTAAATCTAGCAAAAAGCACCATGAATGATTCCTACACGATTTTTAAGTACTTCAATTACAATTTTAGTCCGTGATTACTTATAGCTTGTCGTTTTTTTGTTGGGGTGCTCAATAGGTAGTCCGCCCAGGGTGCACCCGAACGAATGAACCGATTTCTATTTAGTATTTTTTTTGTACTACAGGTGTACGGTTTACGGGCGAGTGTTCTTGAAACATGTTTGATGAAAATCGATTGAGCCGTTTAAAAGTTACAGAGGTTTTACGCTTCAAAGTAGCTGTCATATACCTAAACTTGTTAGGTCAACATTAAACTCTTCGGTACATAGAGGGTTGCAAAAATAATCTAGTAGGTAGGTAAATGACAGAAATATCATTAAGTTCACAATCATTAGGGGCGGCAAAAATTTAATGGCCTACTAGCGGCAAATTTGTAAATCCGCCACTGATACACAGATATTATTCACATTTACCTGTAAAGGGTTCCTGTCGCATTAAAACTATTTGTGACTGGATCCAAGCTTTGTTTTTGGCTTCGTTCGTGGTCCCATCCGTTTTTTGTTTAATATTGTGTCTCTATGAGACGTCAGCAATTTCACTAGCTTGTCTTTTTCTTCTGCAAGAAAGGTTTATCCTCGTTTTCTCTTCTCTGCCAAAATAAACTTATCTATTCAACAATAATAAACCCAAAATTAACCTCACTCTATGTACACATACACATCAGTCAATTTGACAAACGCGCGAATGACATAGGTAAAAATTCACCTATAGAAAACCTCTTTACTGTTTTATTGCATAAAACATAGCGTAATGTAGTTTAAGTTAAATTAAAATAACATCACAAGAAAAAAAACTCACAGGCTTTAGTAATATATACTCGATAGACGTTTATTTCTTAAGAAGTACAGAAAAATCATTTTATCGATAAAATATCGACTTTGCATTATCGTTTGTAGAACTAGTAATCTGTCACTTACTTAAGGGATCCATGTACAAGTGTGGTGAAAATGAATTTAGGTAGGTGTCAAATTGGGAGGGGTCCTTACTAAAAGTAGCATTTAGATAGGGAAACGGTAAGAGGTTGTTGGTGAAAACGGGCATAAAAGGTTAAGAACCACTGGTTTAGATAAACTTGAATGCTATATGCAATAGGCCTACCTAGACACAAGCCAAATTTCACGCTTAGGTATAGTTCCATGGAAACTAATTTAAGTGTTAATCCCGTAAATTAAATTAATTTGTTAAATAGTTTAAAGTAGCCCCGCTTTTTAAATTATTTCAATTTCATATATACTTATAGGTACCTACTTCGCTAGCCTGCGTAGGTACCTAAAAGAATTTTAAAACCTTCAAGAAATCAAGTAACAAATATATAAAAGTCTACTTGAGAACCTCCCCCTTCTGCCGGGGCTGCGGGTTGTTCCGCGGCTCTGGAACATAAAGCCTTCGACGGAACACGACGGTTTTTAGTCAGTAAGAGTCTGACACTCCCTCACCGCTGCTAACTCACAGCGGAAAGGGTCATTTGATGATTTTTAACGTCGATACAAAAAAAAAACCGTTTTTTTGAAGTCAGTTAAAAATGACAAACGGCCAGTAACACTTGGTAAAAAAAATACACGGGAAGGGGCGGCAAAATCGACAACTGCCCCGGGCGGCAGATACCCACGCTACGCCACTGCTCACTATTCCTTAACTCTCATAGCCCGATGGGACGGTAATCCGACACGACCGGAGAGAGATCAGGCGCAGGACCGACATTTACGTGCTCTCCGATGCACGGGTGTATCAATCACCAGCTTCCAGGCTCCGGGCTGCTTTGTGAAAGTCTTCTAAAACCCACAAAGCGATTTCGGCCCGACTCGGGAATCGAACCCGAGACCTCGTGATTAGCAGCCGCACTAGCGACAGCTAGACCAACGAGGCAGTTATTATTATTATTCTATAATTATACCTACTTCAAGATTGCGTTATTATTACGTGCTCCATATAATTAATTAAAACAATGAATTCCCACAATTGAAAACAACAAGGCCTGTTCATTTATCAATGAGTAAGACTTAAATAGAATTCCTGGACGCGTAATTGAAGTAACGTATGGGGCTTTCCAAACTGAAATTTTGATTATCAGGATTTTTTTTTTTAATAGGCAAGAGTTTCGTGGGAATTCCAATTAACAGAATGATCTATCTCTACGGTTTATAAGTAGTTAGGTATTGGGTTTCAGCCAAATGTGTTCGTAATGAAAGTCAATAGGCTCGACGTCTGGTTTGTTTATGGAATAACAATTGTGTATGTAAATAAATACCTAAGGTATGTTTATTTCCTTGAGAAAACAGAATAGTTTTCTAGTAAGTAGCAGTAGGTACCGAACCTTAAATGAACAAACAATTTTAGTTGATACCAGTGTAAAAATAAAATCTGCTTAACTCTTTAAAATTGAATCAGATGAGTGAAAGCACAATATTTCTTCTGTCTTCTACTCGACATTATTATTTCGTCGTAGCATGCAAATATCCAATAACATTGAATTAACTTAAGGTACGTTTTGAATACTAGTTGCCGACTGCACGTGCCGCGACTTCATGAAAACATTTATTTATTCTCCATCATAAATACTCAGATGTTTCCCGCTTTTCTATCAGCACCTTCATAAATCGAAAAAATACTCTAATTTGTTGTTGTCTAATTTGTACTTATGCATAACTTTTATCCAAATTTTAACAGGCTTCACCTGTAACTACTTAAGTAAGAAAATCTTGGAATCATAATGTGACCCACTTCCCGGTCTTCGATTAGGATTAAATTTTGCATACGCTCTGAGTTGACAATACATGACTAGCTAAGAAGTGTCATAATTTCAATGCGTGCTAAAGGCGTGTACTTATTTTAGTTTTTTTAACTATCAATTTTTTTTACGTCAATATCCGTAAAGTTCCAACAGCTGCCCAATACAAATATGTAACTTTACCTGACATTGTTGCATCTCGATAACAACGTAATGCTATGGCCAAGGGCATCAGCCGATCAGCTATAGTTCACTCGGCTATAGTTGTGGGCACTTGATCGTGCACGCGCGGATAAGTGGTGTCAATGTACTTAAAGTACTCTTTTGATCGATTTGATTTCAATATTCACTAGTAGTGCAGTCATTGAAGCATTATTGCTACGATTTTTTTTACTGTGAACCGATTTGCATGAAATTTTGGAATTAGGTTCATCTTACCCTTAACTTCAAAAGTGAATATGATTTGAACTCCGCCACCCCCCCTGGGGGTGGTTGACACCCCTTCTTTGGGCTGAATATTTTTTTTGCAAAATAACCTCGGATATCGATAGAAGACCTAATTTTAAGCTAAAGTTGTCTTTAAAGTTTAAAAAAAAATCCAATACTTTTCAAGTTATTGGCAATTGAAAATTCGCAATTTTTTCACGTTTTTCATCGGTTTTTTGCAAATATCTCCAAAAATATAGGTTTTATCGAAAATTTATAAAGAACAAAATTGTAGCAGGTAAAACAACGAACAATTTGTTTTTTTATAAAAGGTCCTAAGTGCAATATTAAGCTAGATATTAAAGATCAAAGCCGTTTTTTATTTTGTTTGAAATTTAATCGTTGTGGTCAATGCCATGTAGCGGCGAGTAGATGCATTTTATGCATTCGAATACAAATGGGTTTTGTAGTGCTTGAAATAAGCTTTAAGATGAGTACTATTAAAAGTCTTTTGCACGTAAAATAAGTGAGCTGTATTGCAAATAAGGGGAGCATCTTATATTTTTTCTTTTAAATCAATGGGTTTAATAAGTGCCATTTCCACCAAAATTAAAATTAATCGTATTCCGCCTAGGATTAACTTTATTATGAAGAGTTTGATAGATAGTATCAGTTTGGCTGCTTCAGGACAGATATTTAAAAAAAAAGTCACGATTAACGAAAAGAACAAAATTTCAAATTAAAGAAAAACCCACTTGTTTTTCATAATATCTCAAAAATTACGACAGATACGTATAAAAGTGTACTGATAAAAAAATTAGGTATTTTTCAGACAAACAATTTGGTTTGTTTGTTTTTTCTGTCGAACAAAAATTGACGGAGATATGATTGTTTAAAGAGCGCGTGGCAGCGCAATCACAGCCTCTCTTAAGCACTTTAACCCTTCACCGTTTTAGAAAAAAGTTCTTTACTATATATTGCAATGATGGATGTTGTAGCTCTCTTAATTACTTTTACAGTGGTTTTTTATAAATTGTGATAGCATGAAAATTGAAGGAGTTACGGTCCAAAAACTTGTCATATTTTTTTCTACTTAGTAACTGAAAACTTCGGAGTGTCAATATTTGGGGCAATGTGAAAGTAGGCAGTATAATAAAGAGTCACAACTATTGTAATGTGTATATATGTCACCGGAAAATAATAAAACTGGTAAATTGATCAACTTACTAAAATAATAGATGGCATAGACTACGTCGATTAAATTTCAGACAAAATAAAAAACGGCTTTGATCTTTAATATCTAGCTTAATATTGCACTTAGGACCTTTTATAAAAAAACAAATTGTTCGTTGTTTTACCTGCTACAATTTTGTTCTTTATAAATTTTCGATAAAACCTATATTTTTGGAGATATTTGCAAAAAACCGATGAAAAACGTGAAAAATTGGGAATTTTCAATTGCCAATAACTTGAAAAGTATTGGATTTTTTTTTAAACTTTAAAGACAACTTTTGCTTAAAATTAGGTCTTCTATCGATATCCGAGATTATTTTGCAAAAAAAATATTCACCCCAAAGAAGGGGTGTCAACCGCCCCCAGGGGGGGTGGCGGAGTTCAAATCATATTCACTTTTGAAGTTAAGGGTAAGATGAACCTAATACCAAAATTTCATGCAAATCGGTTCACAGTAAAAAAATTCGGAGGTTAGACCGTATTTTTCGCTTCAATGACTGCACTATAGTAGATCGTTATATGTATGATACATTTTTGAATCTGATTTTCTTTTCCGTAAAAGATAAATGAAATTGAAGTGCGGTTTATAGAGATATTGAAGTTTTCATTTCTCGTATTCATGTATCTACAGTACATGTACATCGCGATAGATGTTGTCATTTTTGTGCTAATCTCAGAAACTACTGGTCTTATTTAAAAAACTAGCTTCTGCCCGCGACTTCGTACGCGGATCCTGTCCCTTATGCCAGCGACTATGGGGTCAGCAAAAGGGGTCGACTATGGGGTGCGTCTTTGATTCCAGGTCTGGCAAGTGCCTGCCAATGCAACTTTTCTAAGTTCGTATGTACTTTCTACGTATATTTTGGATACCAATGACCGTTATTTGGAGGGGATGTTAAACTGTAGGTTCCGACTGTCATTGAACATTCTTGGCAGTCGTTATGGGTAGTCAGAAGCCAGTAAGTCTTACCAAGGGGGGTTGGGTTGAGCGGGTAACCGGGTTGTGGAGGTCAGATAGGCAGTCGCTCCTTGTAAAACACTGGTACTCAGTTGCATCGTGACTGGAAGTCGATCCTTACATAATTGGGACAAAGGCTCTTGAGATAATAACGACAATAATAATGAGATATAGGCACCGCAGGACATCTGAGGCTGATGACGGGGAGTAGAGACCCCGCGGGGCTATATATACTGAGTTCTCCAGGGAGTGTATACTGTCCCCCATCTCCAGCCGGTCGGAGTGAACCATGACGGGGGAAGGTCTCACGCCTCTGACTTGGCTTGGCCGTCCAGAGTGGAGTCGCTAGAGCAGGATTAGTAGCCCTGCTCGGAGGGTAGGTGCCTCATGGTAAGCACAGGGAGCGCGTAATCTGCGTTTAAAGTCCGCCGAGTTATCCTCACTCTTCAGCCGCTCATGTCCCTGTTGCCCTCTTGTTGCTATTCAGTGACTGGTTCCCGGGGGCCCAGTAAGTGAGGTGGCGAGTCTCCACCTGCCGTTTTTACATGTACCTAATACATTGTCATCCACTAACATCCCATCACAATAGCCCAAGTAGTTTTCCTCCATAGTTAGCAATAGTTTAGCACAGAACCGGGGATTGCCTTTTTTTTAACGACGTCCACCGGCGATTGTCCTTGGGTTCATTTCTATAGTGTATAAAGGGATAATCGTCGGTTTTGTGTCACCATTTCATTAAAGTTGTCTCAAAAGGGCTTCAGCATGTTGGCAGCAGGTCGCAGGCAGGGTGTTTTACATCTTCAATTTTTATAAGTCAACAGAGAGTGCTTATCAGATTGAACAACTTTTGCTAAAACGTTATACCTCTATATGCTATAGTCTAGCTGGGCCCCTGGAGTTCCACATCAGGTGTTTTAGATCTTCAATTTGTATAAGTCAATAGAAAGTGCTTATCAAATTGAACAACTTTTGCTAAAACGGCATACCTGTATATGGTACAGAGAAGCTGGGCTCTTGGGGTTCCACATCAGGTGTTCCAGATCTTAAAATTTATTATTTCAGCTGAAAATGCTCATCAAATGAAACAATTTTTGCCACGGCACCATATTTGTATCTCTTATAGTTTTATTGGTCTGTTGGAGTTCTGCATCAGGTCTTCAAGTTTCGAAGATAAATTATAGCCTATATGTTGACCAGGCCTAATACTGACAGAACAAAGAAAAAATCATTGAAATCCGTTCAGTAGTTCGGAAGATTAGCGTGTACAAACAAACAGACATACAGACATACAGACATACAGACATACAGACAGATTTTTTTTTTGGATTTGTGCTCCATTATTGTTTCTAAACCCCACCCAATTATTATTTTTTTAATATATTCAATGTACAGACACAGTTTTTTTACAGATTTATTATATGTATAGATATTCCAATTAAGGTATCCCAGTTTTTCCCAAGAGACGGGGAAGTAACCGCGAGTTGAATATTTCCGTATTTAAAGATCTGTCTTTGAAGCAGTTTTTTATCGAATTGATCAAGCTCTAGATAATTATCTATTGATATATGACTGCATTGATACCACTCAATGCACTTGAGAGCACTCTTGGGGAACTATTGACTTCTGACAGTGTACCACGGTTATATTTATTACTTAGAGTTAGCCGCTTCGATACCTATCTTTTATGTTTATGTGTGGTAAAAATACCTAGCTCATGTAGGTACTTTTACTTATTACCTGTAGGCTTATCAAAATACAGCATTTCGCCATTATTTATTCAAATACTTAAAGTTAAGGAAATCTCGCATTCCACGATTATCTTGATAATAAGCAACCTGTCATAGAGTTCCTTTCAACACTTAGGGCTTACGCAAGAAGGGACCAAGACCCGGTCATTTGTGGGCGGGTTACACCACCGAATTTGTACAGTCAGGATATTTGACGCCTCTGCAGGTTAGTAGTTATAAAGGATAATGCAATATTCACCTGTCTAGTCAATAAATTAAGTTCAGGTGACTTATTATAATAGACTACTGACATAAGTGACCTGTACAGGTACGAATTTATACTTAAACATGAACTTTTCGTATTAGTTTATCCTCTCAAATCACTAGTACTTACCTACTTACTTATCCATTACTGAAAATGATGTAAGAACTCTTTACGCATTATATTTTTCTAACAAACATTAGTTTTAAGGTTTTCGCGAATAAGTAACTTAAGCAGTAAACTTATCTGCAAAAACGCACATCTCTCACCCTAAACGCATAAACCTGCTCCGTTCCGTCGTGGGTAAAAATTCAGAATTAACTTTTTAGTTTTCAATTTGAACTTCACACATTCTACGACTATTAGCACCCAGCTTTATAAAGTTTTTAGACTAAAATTATAAGTCTGAGTCGAATATAAAGCGCCGACAAATGGTTTTTGCATACTTAAACTTTTTTGGAATTTGATAAAAAGCATAACAATGTAATACATAATTGATTTCACCGTTATCTTCACGTTTCTTCTGAAGTTTTTTGTTTTGCGTCTAGTCATTTGTTTTTGTTATTTTCTTGTGGATCTGACTAAGATTTGAAGAATTTGCCGATGTTCAAGGTCTGCCTGCGTTACATCAAGCTGTCTTATATTTCTTATAACAGATAAGAATCATTTTCTTATCTTAATTCAGGAGGCTATACAGACATTTTTACTTTCAAACTGTTATTTTATGTATTTGAGATCCCAAATTACCTCTTTGCTCTTATTTTAATCTACTTAAGCAAATAATTTGTACGTACCTACACATACGCAAATTAACCTAAGGGTCGGTTCATAGGTAAGTATGTGTCGGAAAATGCGGCGCGTATCGTTAATGTATGATCGTCGCTCTAACGCATCATCGGTCAGGTGTGAATGATTACAGGTTTTATCGTATATTTGTCTCTTCTAGCATAACATACTTAACGCATATTCCCTTACCCTCTTCCAGCGTAATGTACTTCACAAAGAACAAAGCTCTTTTTTAACCACATCGCATAACCAAAATGCAAATAAAAACCTTGTCAATCTAAAAATACATGACCCCGCTATCCTTTCAATGTGATACTTACATTGATCTGTTCTGTTTACCATTGAACCAGTCTTATATTGATTGCAGCTATTATTATGAGAAATTCTTTGTGTTCTTCAGATAACCGGTACCTATGCTGTAATTTGTACTTGTAGGAGTACAATGCGGGAGTCGATGATCCCAATGCATTTTGTTGTTGTACTTACATAGGGCAAGGATGGCGAAACGTTGGCAGGAAAATAATTTGGGCACGACGTTATATCACGTTGCAATTAAAATGACGCATAAACTACATACCTAGTTGTTTATCGCGGATTCAACTGCGTCTCTAAGGAGTAGTCCCTTCTTCAAGATATTGAATAAATAGATAATATTTCTACATTTATTATTTAATAACTTTAAATTTCATATGATTCTATATTATAAGTACACAGTGCTTAGTTCACTTGTGACTTTATTGACTAAGCGAGGAACTACGTTTTAATATAAAAATATTAATAAATAAAACACGAATTAATTCGTAAGTTATTAACAAAATTATACAAATGAATGATACAAAATTGCGAAAATTAATTAATTTCGATACAATATGATTGTATGATTGAGAATTATATTTAAAAAACTTAATCACATTTAAGTAATTCATCGATGTTTTACGACCAAGTTATTCATCATATCATTAATCAATAGGTGTATGATTAAAATGAAATTCATCATCAAACTTCCTCATTTGAAGACAAATACCCATTATAGGTACTTATGAGCACAGATTACATACAGTGATCACGTTAATCACCTCAGTGCTATTATTATTAATTAGACAAACGAATTGTTTAAACATTGGCTTACTTTAAGTATCTACTTATCTTTAAAAAGGTACCTATCTATTTAATCTAATAGAGCTATTTACTTTTTTCTGCCAGATATAATTTTAGCATGGGAAATAGTCACAAAAACACCTAAGGATACCCACTTACCAAATAAACAAACAAAATATCCGAATTGAAAACCTCCTCCTTTTTTGGGAAGTCAGTTAAAAATAACACAGCAAACAAAAAAGGTATTAATTTCAGTTTATAACGACAACATTTCAAATTCAATATCTTTATTGCGAACTAAGTGATATAAAAGGATCTATCTTATAATTAGGTAGCATAGGTACATCTTATAACATTTTGTTATCTATGTAAAATCTTTGTTATTCCAACAATCTGTAGTTATTATGACTACTTACCACAAACAAAGTCCGTCATCACTAATTCAGTGAACTATATCATCGTATCCATTAATTGAAAGGAAACCAGTTTTTGCACAATTAGCACGGGTTACATACGTCATTATTTTGCTACTGGCTTCCGCCCGCGGCTTCGCCCGCGTCAACTTCAGTTATATTGCGTTTCCAAGAGAACTCTTCAAAAGTCCGGGATAAAAACTATCCTATGTTCTTTCTCAAGGTTAACTCTATTTCTGTACCAAATTTTATTAAAATCAGTTCAGTGGTTTAGACGTGAAAGCGTAACAGACAGACAGACAGACAGTTACTTTCGCGTTTATAATATAGTAGGGATTTTGCTGTCAAGGCCTATGTGCCAAATGGAAGTTCAGGCTTTAATTGTTTTGCACTTGAACTTAGGTTTTGTTGGTTGGCGCCAGTTCATTTTAGTGTTATTGTAGATATGATCGTTGTAAATTTTATCCCCTGCTCGTCAATATTGGTGAAGATGACGTCCTCCTAGCCGATTATCGGCCACGGTCAGCTATCTCACATAGGGAGATTAGCCAACTGCGCAGGACATAAATTATAGTGCACAAAAATTTGCGCAGACACAGGTGTACTCACTATTCCTTCACTCTCATAGCCCGATGGGACGGCTATTCGACACGGCCGGAAAGAGATCAGGCGCAGGACCGACATTTACGTGCTCTCCGATGCACGCGTGTATCAATCACCAACTTGCAGACTCTAGGCTGCTTTGTGAAATATTCTAAAACACACAGAGCGATTTCGGCTCGATCCGGGAATCCAACCCGAGACCTGGCTAATATAACTGACCAATATAAGCAATATTGAACAATAAAAAATGCAATAACCGAAGACGAAGGTGTAGTTCCTAATTAGTAGTTTTCCACGGCATTTATTACTATTGGCCGCTGTATACTGTAATGTACTATTTTATTGCATTATTACGGTAGCCTCGAGAAACTGACGTAATTATTTTGTCACACCTAGTTATAAATATTTCACAGTGGAAGTCGATGTTTATTATTGTAACGTAACTTCTTCACATAGCAGACAGTTATTCGCGTTATAGATTATTTCGATTTATGAACTGGCTCGTTGATGTATTCTCGATTTTATGACTAAGACGAAAATATCAAAGTGCTAAATCCCATCGAAAGGCCAACTTCCGAGGAAAATATATACCTGATACTAGAGAGGACACTATATTGAACTTAAAAAGTACTCCAAAAACTTGACTGTTATAGTTTCTTTGTAAATATTTAGGAACTGCAAAGTTGAATAAAGTTTTAAATTTTTGTGAAAATCCTTTGAAATAAATACGTGTTAAAATGTAATCATTAAAATTATGTCACAGTAGTGTCTTATACGGCCAATACCTTTGCCTTTAAAAAAAACAAATGACATTGACAGTTACGTCAAACTATGACAGTTATGCAATAATTATAATCTGCAATCTATCCAAAGATCAAATAACCAACTGGCCTAGATATTTGAACCTAAAATCGCAGTTATATAGCTGTTGGCACATAACTGTATCGTAAACGAAGTAATTATTTTAGCTGGAAATATCTCTATTTATCTAAATAAACCCGTATTATGCAAAAAGGTCGTAAGTGAATTTAACAAAAAAAAAAAATGTAGATACGACTTTTTACTTCTAACTTTTAGCAGAATAAAAAATGTAAATGGTTCTGAAAAGAGGCCAAGTTCAGATAAATGAGAACGCATAAATTTTATATTGGTTCAAACCAATATTTGTGGTGTTAGAAGATAAATCTTTCTGGTTTTATTTATTTTGAAATACCACATTTTCAAATAAATCAAAACCTAAAGAAAATCTAATAACACATGTGCATGTTTTCGCAAAATTTTGAATTTATCTAACAAGCTGTTTTCTTAAAATGTTTACTTAAACAAAACAGATTTCATTTTGTTTGTGTTTCATATTCGCAAAAGTTTAAATATCCATGAGATTTAAAAAGAAAAGTTGTTTTCTTTCATACATTATTGCAGTTTGAACAGCTGTAGTTACAAATAATATGCAAATTATTGATGCAAAATGTATTTAAATAAATAAAATACTTTATCTATACAGCTACATTTAAATCAAACGTCAATCCTTTTGGCAGTTTTGACGTAACACTTTATTAATATTACCTCTATATAGTAATGCGAAAGTCCGTCCGTCTATCTGTCTGACTGTCTGTCACTTACACTTTCATGGCAAAAAGCATATCTTACTTATATTATTAATACATGTACGGATGTTTGTTCCTCTTTCACGCAAAAACTATTGATGGATTTTGATCAAACATACTTTCTAACCATGTGTGGGAAGTAGTTTTCTCGGGATTTGGGCAAAATTGCAGAAAACCTGTGGAGTTATTTTTGAGGGAATAAGACCAGTTGAACACTCCCGCTGTGGGTGCAGCGTGAGGGAGTGTCAGACTCTTACTGACTAAAACCCACCATGTTCCTTCTGGAGCCCTTCATGTACCAGGGCCGCGATAAGTCTTTCGAACAATACCGCAGCCCGCAGAACACATGTTAGTCTAACGTTATAAATAACAGTGACTTTATCTGCCGACTTTAAAAGCAGAGTATAATATACAGTTACTAGCGTCTATTAAATTAAATACACTCCTATTTTTAGTTTGTACATCAATCAACTTTTTAAAGCTGAGTACAGACTGGGCGTCCTAATGTATGCGTACTCACTTTTTTCAATATACCGCGAGTGCTCAAACTTTAGGCTGTGTTCAAACCAAACAGACTGTCAACCGCCGCATGTGCGCGAATGTTACGCAGTTTATTGTATTTCCATACATATTCACTTTTTCGTTCACATCGTTTCTCGTTCGTCGTTCATGACGTTTTGCAAAGACGCTGACGCTGAGCCCCTATTGCCCATTTATGTTTCAACTGAATACACTTAGAACTAAAATCTACGTATGTACTGTAATTAACACAAACATAAAACAAAATCTAAACAATTAGACGCAGACCAACTAAACTTTCGCAAAAAAAATATGTGCGTTGCCAAAAGAAAATTTCAATTTAGAATTTTATATTTCCTGAAAGTAAAAAATAACGACCACAATATTAGTAAGTACTTACCATAGACTGAGGCATAACAGATCAGGTCAGTGACCGAATAAAATGAGTAGTCGATGCATCTCGATTATTCCGATACGCTCTATCGATTTTAGTGCTCGGCTAACAGCGCTGCCGAATCTAGCTGTTTCTGGGTTTATCTGTTCTATCAATATCTCTACTATATCCTCTTTATTAATAAACAATCGTGACTTTAGCAAGATATATCAATTTCAATGATGACAAAAGCAAATCGGGTGAAAGCAAAAGGTATCGCCTCATCCATAACTGGCCGTTATGCTGCAGTTTTACCCGCGTACCGTGGGAACTATTGCCCGCACCGGGATAAAATATATAACTCGAGAAGAGTCTAGCTTTCCGACCGGGAAAGAAATTTTCAAATCGGCTTAGTAGTTTCGGAGCTTTTAAGGTACAAACAAACAAACAATTTTATTTTCTCTTTATTTTATTAAGTAAATATAGATAGTATAGATTATCTAGTATAATATCAAAGATGCGACGTGGTAGGTCTAGGACCAAGGACAGAGCTACACCAGACAAAGCTAGCTTCACAAATATTTGCAGACTCATAGATAACATACAAGATAATGAAGTGTAGTAGTAGGTACCTACGTTAAATTCTGAAAATGATAAGCATTTTTTTTTATCCAATTTTCAAGGTTGTGTTGTATTCTAATTAGGTATGTATAGTAAGTTCAACTCAGTCTTGCGCGCGGCCTTATGTGTGGGTAACCCTTGTACATATACAGTGACTTTGTGTGCGTGACAAGAGGTACAGTCGGGTACAAATACAGTTATTTAGGGGTTAAGGCTGTTTAAAGAAAAACAGTTATTACGTAATTTAATGTTTATTTATTTATAATGATTCTGAATCGCTACTTGAAAAATCAAATGATGAATTTTCGGCTTCGCTACTCTCACCGAGGTAAATTATAAATTTTGACTCTATGTCAAAATGTCTATAGTATTTTTCTTTTTTCTTTTGTACATGTCGACAAGTATTACCCAACATCCCTTCATCAATATGACTTAAACGTTCATTTATGAGTTTCATTATTTCCGTCTTATTTTGGTCGACATTATGCGAAGCAATAATATTTTTTAAAATTCCTCACACATTTTGTTTACATTATTATACTAGATTATAAATTATATTAGAATCTGGCATCCAACCGTAGAGACTGGAGAAGCCGCGTTAAAGCCAAAGTCTTTGACTTTGAAGCACGCCGACTTTCTGAGTTGGATGCCAAACGAGATGAGTTGAAAGCTCGACCACCTGTAGCTATCAACTACAACTTTGTGGCTGGTACCCTGACATGTCCGCAGTGTGCGCGGACTTTCACGCACAAAATTGGATACTCCAGCCACATGAGAGCACACGCACGCCATTAGGGTCGAAGTGGTCGCCGTTGCCGAAATCGGCGTGGAAGATTATTATTATACGTCTTTTTACATTCTTAGTCCACACTTTTATTTATTGTCCGCGTACCCCGAGATCTAGAAAATATGTAAGGAGTATTTAATTCATCTTAGATATTTCACCTCATTTATTTCTTAGATACTGTCAACGTCAATTTGAAAAAACTTATGAGAAAATAATGAAAAACTGTAAAATGTAATAATAAAAAGCTTTGAATGTTGTTTCATTTTTTGAAACGCTACCTGACTCCTTAAACATTTTCTCCGTGAAGAACTAGACATTTTCGTAAACGACTGTACCCATAACAAAAAGCGATAAGAACACGTCATGCTCGGACGACGTCACTATCACACGAATGAAAGTTGTATATTTACAAGCCGACGCACACATAGGGCCGCGCGCAAATCTGAGTTGAACTATCTATAATGAGAACTTGTTAGGGTTCCGTAACCAAAGGGTAAAACGGAACCTCAATTACTAATTTTCATAACCGGTTGTATCTCAATAACCGGAATTAGACAGTAGACACAGATGGTGTATTTATTTTGTCGCTGATAACAACAAATACTGAAAACAAGAATAAAATAAACATTTTAGGGGGCTCCATACAAAAATTTGTTTCACTAGAGATAATTGTACGGAACCCGTCGTATGCGTCTCACTCTTGGCCGGTTTAGTTTTAAGCGCCAATTATATTTATCTTTATGATGACTATAATTTGATTGAAGGTCCCTTTGATGTTTTACTTTACGTCCGCACGTATATAATAATTAATTTGTTTATAACTAAAACATTTTGTGACCTTACTTGTATCAAGCACATATTTCACATAGTTTATAAATCTACAAAGAAAACTGCAAATGAAAGTAAAATAATATCTAAATGTGCGAGGCGAATCGTAAATTGATCACACCCTAAAAAGGAGTAATTGCTGAAGGGCTTTTTCTACACAGTATAATGTCTAGAAAAGAGTGTAAACTCATTTTAAAAGTACAGAACACCATCATTATTTAAAACTAGCCGTTTTCTCGCGGTTTTACCCGCGTCCCGCGCCTATGTTATACGGAAATAGTGTAGCTTTTCAACAGTGAAAGAATTTTCAAGCGGTTCATTACTTTCGGAGCTTTTAGAGTAGAAACAAACAAAAAACCCTCTTTATAATTTTAGTATACATATCTAGATTCAAAACGTCAAGACATTATTAAAAATACTTAGAACAAAACTTAATTTCCTAGAAGCAGACTTCCGTTCAGTCTAAAACCACGACATGGAACCATAGTCAGACTTTTTATATTTTTCCTAGAACCATGACTTATTAAGTTCATTGTTTGCGACAAAAGAAGTTAATTAGTTTTCCTTATATTTTTTCGTGAATTGAAATTATAGCATAAGTACCTATTTAGCTTTTTCCTATAACTTTACTCGTGTCCTAAGGATACTCACAAGCATAGGAAAACTATAAATAAAGTTTTCTTTCCCACATTTTGGGAAAATCTCAAAGCCATTTGTCGACTGCAACAGCCGACCGCACTTGCAGTGTCTGCATGAAATACGTTGATATCTGAGGGCGACTGCACGTGCTGCTGCCGCTTCGATCCAAAACAGTTTCATGTAAATACATACAAACCAGTAGAGCAGCTGCGGCCGACTTCATGCAGTCGCTGCAAGTGCGGTCGGCAGTTGCAGTCGGCAGTTAACATTCAGAACGTACCTTTACATAGATCTGTAAAAAGACGGGAAAACGACACAATCACACAGAGATACTTACTTACTTATCTCTACTTTCATGTTATTTCTTAGGATATTTATAGGTTTATTTTATGACTATAGTTCTCTAAATAAATTAACGCAACCTACAGACAGGGTTTTAATATCGATGTAGTGAAAGTAAAATTTTTGAATTATACTTACATGAATTCTGCAGGTATTGCTAGTTTTATGTTTTGATATAAAATATTTTATTTATTTCCTGTGAACTTCATAGAAACTCTGATCTCTAGGTGGGTTCCAACCGCGCTTTAGGAAACATACTTAGGTACATAGCAAATCTTGCGATAAACAATAGTTTTAAAATTAAGACATTTTTGGCATCTCATAATACCCATGCAGTGTAGTCAGCTTTTTAGTTTAATAATTCGCTTAGGTATTTATGTATTCATTCACTGTAAAGGCCAATGCAGCTAAAAATTTCGGAGAATTATTATATGTATCGGTTTTTCCTTCTAATACAAGAGCGTACGGAAACAGATACAAGCAAATTAACAATCACAAATAACACTTCATAAAATTCTCAGTTTACTCTTGTACACACAGAAGTCGTAAACAAAATATACACGTATGGTTACAATGTATTCTCAACAATATGTTATCATCTGTATGTCAATGTGTCACGGAATAGCTATAACTCAATGCTAATTTACCTCGATAATAGAAAAGCATTACCTAGTGATAAAAATACAACAAACGTTGCAAGGTGAAAATTTATTATATTATCCACTAAAATGCTTGTGTAATAAATAAACTGCATTAAATAGCCTTCGGAATCTATTTAAGGTATGGTTGTCTGTTTTACGCAATCGAAAAGAAAATATAAAAAAATAAGCTGAAAAAAATCACCTATTCCTATAGGTTGGTTATACTTTAATATATCGTTAGATATGTACTCTAAAAAATAATATAGCTTATTTTTGTAACATTAAATTCATATATCACTATAGGTATCTACTTATTTTCGAGTAAGTATTATGTCACAATTTACTTAGGTAATAGTTACCTCGATTTTCCCAAAAAATAAAATACATACGAAAGTAGTCCCATATTTTTATGTCCGATTAGCCACAATTACTAACGGCTTTATATCTAATGTTTATTCATATTTAATGTCCAATAAACCTACAAGTTAAGTATATCATAACACGGAAACTGAAGTAAAACATTGATATCGCACTGTTATCTTATTGCAAACATTTATCAAGAAACTACAAAGATAAATATCATGTTACTACAGATTAAACAAATAGCTTGTCATTAATTAATTTGCTCGAATTAATTGCATAATTTCAATCATATTAGGCTCAGTTTAACCGACTTCTAAAAAGGAGGTTCTCAGTTTGATCTCGCGCGATTTCCTCTCGTTTGCCTGAACCGGTATTGAAGCGCTTTTCAGCATAAGGGGAAAAATTACGTTTGCCTATACAAATGTCCTGATGTAAAAATATATGAAGCGAGTTCGCAAATATTTTTAAACTAAATCTGTGGGACATTCAGAAATAAATCTATCATTCTTTTTATTTTGTACATAAGGTTTTATTCACAAAATACATTTGTAGC